>NC_037680.1:39053305-39140805 GCF_003255815.1 Theropithecus gelada
GAACAGAAAACCAAACACCGCATGTTCTCACTCATAGGTGGGAACTGAACAATGAGATCACTTGGACTCAGGAAGGGGAACATCACACACCGGGGCCTATCATGGGGAGGGGGGAGGGGGGAGGGATTGCATTGGGAGTTATACCTGATGTAAATGATGAGTTGATGGGTGCAGCACACCAACATGGCACAAGTATACATATGTAACAAACCTGCACATTATGCACATGTACCCTACAACTTAAAGTATAATAATAATAAATAAATTAAAAAAAAAAAGATATGTAACTGTTACAGTGCCATTTGTTTAAAAGACTATCCTTCCCCCATTACATTACCTTGGCACTTTAGTCAAAAATCAATTAACCATATATATGTACATCTGTCTCTCAACTCTATACTGTTTCATCGATCTATATGATTGTCATTGTCAATATACCCTATTTTGACTTTTTAGTCAAATTTGAAATCAAGTAATATATGTCCTCCAATATTGTTTTTCTTTTTTTTTCTTTTTCCATACTTGTTTTGGTTATGCTACATCTTTTGTATTTCCGTATACATCTTAGAATCAGCTTACCAATTGATATTTGAAAACTGATCTTGGTTTCAACAGATCTGGTAACCTCATTTATTAGTTCTAGTAACTTTTTTATCATCTGTATATACAGGCAATCTTACTTTCCAACCTGTATACTTTTAATTTCTTTTCCATGCTTTTTAAACTAGATAGTACCTTCAGTAAAATGTTGACTAGAAGTAGTAAGAGTGGACATTCTTGCTTTATATTTGTTTTTGGGGAAAGTATTCAGTATTTCCTCATGAGGTATGATGTTATTAATAAGCTGTATTTTAAAGTACCCTAAAGTTTGAGAAATACTGTTTTATTGGCAGTTTTCTATGAATATGGTCACTGTGCTATTGGTTGGCTTTTATACTGGGTGTGTGTTGAATTATTTTGTGAGAATTTTTTTTCTTCATCTCCTGAGATGATCATATGGTTTTACTATTTAACAATAAAATCAAGTCTATAAAATAAGTAGCTTTAATTATATCACATATAGAATAAGAAATTGAAAACATAAAAAAGAGCAAGTTAATTAGAACAGGTTGATCTTAAAAAATATATAAATACAATGTGTGAAAATTACATTACAGTAATAAAAGTAAAAAAAAATAAAGAATGGTTTAAATATCATATTAGACATGGCCAAATTAGAAAACTAGAAGATGTTGAATGAAAAAAGATGAAAAATATGAAGGAGACATTAAGAACCACGGATGCAAAATATATCTAGTAAGAATATTAGAAAGAATAAATGGAATGGAGAAGCGTCAATATTGAAAATGCTTATGATTGAGGGTTTCCCAGAATTCTTGTGAAACATGAATTCTCAGGTTTATAAGTAAAAGAAATTTCAAGCAAGATTAATTAAAAATTACATACTAGATACTTTGTTATGAAACTGTATTTCCTAAATGGGGAATCAACAAAACTAGGAAATGAACAAATAGTATTAGAAGTGAAAGACTCAAAACTAAAGACAAGCAATTTAATAAATCATTAAAGAATACTATTATAAATTTCTACATTAACATTTTAATATTACTAACAATAAAATAGATTACAAACCTGAATAACAAATGGCAATTAAGACAGTTTTTAATAGGTTAAAAACTGTTCCTTTCCAAATATCCTCCCTCCAAAACTGGTCAATAATACTCATGTGGTGTGATAGGCAACTTTTACCAATCTTACATAAACCATGGCAGACACTAGAAATCAAGAAACTTACTGATTTGCCTAATCATTCTAGTATAACCCTGATAAGAGAAAAAAACAGTATCAGTGGGATAAAGAAAAATATGTTCCAGTATCATTCATTCAACAAAATAAAAGTGCTGAGACAACTGGTTATCAAAATAAAGAAGAAAGGAAAGTAGAAAGAAAACAAAAAAGGCAGGCAGGCAAGCTAAACTAAAATTGGATCTATCCTTATACTATACACAAAATTGAATTGCAGTGAATTATTGACCTAATATGAAAATTAAAATATAAAACAAAGTATAAGAGAAAAAAATCTTCATTTTATCAGAGCAAAATGGTTTCTTAAATGAAATGCAAAATATAAGATAAACAACTGTGGAAAACTGACAACAGTAGAAACATCTCTATCAGAAAAAGAAAAAAATCATAAGCGACACGGAAAAAATAAAGCAGAGCCTGAGAAGACCTTCTACAATGCATTTTGACTCTTAAAGGATTCATGTCCTGCATACATACATACACACATATATATGTGTGTATATATAAGTGTATATATATGTGTGTGTGCATGTGTGTATGTGTGTGTGTCTATATACATATATAGCTCCTAGAAATCAATAAAAGAGACAACCTTCCCTAAATTGGGCAAATATGTGAATAAACAATTTATAAAAGAGGAAATTCAAATTCCAAATAAACACAAAAAGATGTTCAAACTCACTAATGACATATAATTGTACACCTATAATACAGTACAAGTATTGCTGAGATTGTGAAGCACTGTGGTTTTACAACCAGTCAGTAAAAACAGTAAATTTGTAGCACTCCTGAGAGTAATTTTTCAATATTTAGTAAAATTGGTAATACAGCAATTCCACTTCTAATTGGTATACACAAAAAAATTTTTGCACATGTGCATAAGGAACTGTTTCTATAACTTTGTTTGAAATATTGAACTAAAAGAAAATAAAAGATAAAAAAGAAAACCTAAATGCCCATAAACAGAATATTGACTAAGCAATCCTTGTATATTCATTCTATTGACTCTTATACAATAATTAAAATAAATGAACTTGTGCTACAGGTATTAATTTGGGTAAATAAACAAATAGTGATCAAGAAGTACACAGTGCAGAAAGTAGAGTCATTTTATAGTATTTTATTAAACATGCAATATGATACCTTATTTTTATGGATATCTGCTATGAATGAAAGCACATAAATATTTATGAAAATGATCTGTACTAAATTTAGGTTTGCAGATTACTTCTGAAAAGGTTATAAGTTTATAGAGGGCAGAGGAATACAATTAGAGGGAGTATCTTTTAAAAACTGAAATAATTGCAGCAAAAGTTGAATTTAGTAAAGCTGGATGGTAGGTATAGGGATGTCAATTATATTACTTTCTGTGTTTGAAATATTTACTAATTACAAAAATATAAATATAAGAAGAAGCCTACGGGCTTAGAAACTTGAACTGTTGCCTCCTGGCAGATAAAGTTGGCAGAATTAAGGCACTTGAGTTTTCAGCTAAATGGCAAAGTAAACTAACAGTAAGCAGCTACAGACACTAGGCAGATATTGAGGGGGTCTCTGGGGATACCTTGCTCTCCTCTGTGGCCATAGGGACATCACTGCTCCATAGTGGTGTAGGGAGCAAGATGCACTGGCAGTGGACAAATTCTAGGACCATTTAGAGGGACTATGTGTGAAGAGAATGGCGATACTCTTCTCCCTTTTCTGTAGCAAGGTGTCTCCTGAGCTGATAATAGTAGTTAAGGGGACATTTGACTCATGATGTGACAGCCTCTGATGCAGGCTGTGAATGAGAATGCCACCAGTGATCAAGGACCTGAGAAACCAAAAAGTTTTATATAGAAAAAGGAAACGAAAGTAAGTTAAGCAGGCAGCCAATATATAGATATTTTATTCTTTGATCTCTTTCTTCAAAGGGTATATTACCTTTGAGTTAGTATGTTCATGTGGATAAGGAGTGCTTCACATTTATCCAATTACTGGTTAAAGATAAAGAGTGAGTGTTTTAAAAGTCACATATTAGGGATCTGATAGGTCTAAACTAAATGCAAGGTACAATGGAAGGACAATAGAATTGAGAATCCTATGGTCTGCATTTTCAATTATAAGGTGCACTCACGTCAGTACGTCACTGCTTCTTTAAACCTCAATATCCTCACTAGTAACAGTAAAATTATAATTGTTAATATCTGTCTCAAAGGATTACTGTGAGGTTTGAATAGCATGATGAGATATGGACAGTAGCTCTTTACAAGTTTCGGGTACTTTTGTTACGCCATTAGAAATAGAAATTTCTCCCTTTTGTAAGCTGCTGATTCAGGAAAGTGTGGGTGTCTCTTTTTACGCCTCCATCGTTATTCAGAAACCGTGGTCAGTGAGCCAGGTTTTGCCTGAAACAATGTTTTGTTAATCTGGCAATTTGTTTTAAAATACTTGAATTCATTGATGACATTGGAAATACAAAGATTTTACATAAAATTCCAGATTCACAGCTTGTCTCGAAAATTTGGCATATTTAGCAACACTGGGAGTCCATTCCTTTCAGACCTGATATATTCTTACACTACACATGGTATTAGAGCTCTGGGGCCAGGAGGTGGGCTTGGCTCTCAGAGCTATGAGTTGAGAATCATCAGCTCCTAGCTTCTTTGAAAAAACAGGTTTGGTGACTGGGTTGCCAATGCTGTGTAAAAGCAAATAAACTAGAGCTGAGTAGTTAGCATGGATCGTTCTCAGATTCTCTATTGTCCATAATTGTGTTCTTGAAACTCATTACTTTTGCCCATGTAAATTACATTACGTTCAAAATATTTGTTAAATCCCTCCCTATTTCAGGATTGTTTCTGCCCAACTCATTGACATCAGGCTTGGCCACATAACTTGCTTTGGTCAATGAACTGGGAAATATACCACATCTAAGCAGAAGCAGTAAGAGCCATCATGTGGCTCTGCCTTCTGTATTTTTCCCTCAGCCAAGGGATCAGGATTTCCCCAGATGGGGGATGATCTTTTAGTCTATTCTCAGAACAAAGATAATACAAAGCAGAGCTGAAACAGACTCATGATGTGCATGTAGCATGAGCCAAAGTAAGTGTTATTGTGAGCCTCTGAGACTTTGGTATCATTTTCCATCACAGCAGAACTTAGCCTAAGCTAACTCATGCATCCTTTCAGCTCCTCTAGCCATTTTGTTTTGTCAGACATCAGCAGCAATCTCCTGCCTGCCTAAAAAGAAGGAGCATTTGATCCAGTGATCTCAACCTGATTTTTTTTTAAGAAAGGGAAGTGAATAGAACAAGATAGAAATATCCACTTGTTATATAAAAAGGCATAAATATTTCCTCCTTAGTTTGTCATCTAGAGTAAACCGAATATAAATTAATATTAACTGGAGTCTCACCATGTACCAGGTCTTTTTCATACTTTACCTCATTTAAACCACCAGCATTACTTAAATGTATAGTTACTGCTTTTCCCACTTTTCAGATAAGTAAATTGAGGCTCAGAAATTTAAATAACTGGCAGTGACTATAATCTGAATGGATATATTTTTTGGTCCAAAATCTATGTTTCTTTTTTTTTTTTCTAAACTCATTTCATTGTTAAATTGTGGATTCTAGGAAGTCTTATTCAAAGAGCTCTACATAATAATATGGTAGCATTTTTGAGTAGAGATAGTAATTCCTTCATGAATCTGGGATATCACATGATAAAATTTATCTTTTTCCCTCCTAGGACAAAGATAAATACTATGAATAGGAAAATATGGTGGCTCGCTCTTTTTTTATAATGCTGTGTATTATCCTTAAAAGAATTAACAATTTAGAGAATTATGCTTTGTTTTTAGATTATGACCTTTTTATGTTTTTATAACAATATTTTTTAATGAGAAATTGTAGTGGTCATAGATGTTAATTGTATGTAATGCCTTCATCTGCAAGCACTAAAGCAACATGGTGTCGACTCTCACTTTTTGTCAATATTGAGTTTTTCCTGCCCATATATGATGGGATGTATTTGAAACATTATGCTGTTTTTTTTTTCCATCATGATTCTCTTCAACATGAAAGCCCTTCCTCCCAGAAAGATAGTCTGGCACTCCTTGCCTTAGGGGCAGATTTTTAAACAAAAATTGAGTGCTTTGTGTTTCAAAACGGACTTTTCAAACTCATGGCATAAATCATTGAAGAGCTTTTTTTTTTTTTAAATTTCAAAACCATGGCTTTAAATATTAAAATCCAGAGCTCAGTAGGACTCAATACATGAAGCTTATGTCATAAAGCATAGTCATAGAAAAACATATGATTACTTGACAGTGATTTTTCTTGCCAATCCTTTTAACATATGAAAGTAGGGACTGAAGAGAGTGGTGTTAAAGAAAAGGAATCACAAATGAAAGCAACAAACTTAGATGTTGATGAGAGTCTTTCAAAAGGAATTTTGAGCCCAGTTTCTTATTCTGCCTTGCATCCAAGCCTAGTAATCTGTTGATCTAAAAAGTTAACAGAACCTGTCTCTTCCTCTCTGGGACATAACAAGGCTTACAGTAAGTTTCACAGGGTGAGAAAAAGTAAGCAATGGCTATGACCTGTCTAGACATGCAAGATACAGTGCTCACCAATCACTTTGAAACTGCCTTTGGAGAATTATAAGTAATGAGAGAAATCTGACATGAGTGACTCCATCTTGCTTCTAATCTCAGAAGCTGAATTGGTTTTTGCTTAGTCTAGTATGAAAGCCAAGGTACTATGAGAGGAATTCACTTCACAAACTCTGAGGCAACGAAAATTGGACCCTCTCCTTGTTCAGAGAGTGAAGCCACATTCACATAACAAGGTTAAAATTATAATAGGAGCTTGAATACTGCTAAAGAATAAGCATAGTTAAAAAATAACCTGCCATTGCTTTGCTTGCTTTCCTGTAAGTTGCTTAGTGCACCAGAGTCACGTAACCAGAAGTGACAAGATTTATAACTTCCCCAACTACTCCTATAGATAATGTCACTATTGCAAACCTTAAAGAACTGGCCTTTGGGGTATTTTGCAGATGTAGCATTTTGGTAAAACTTCCACCTTGTCCTGAAACCTCCTTCTGGGAAGCGGGAAGTGGCTCAGACTGTGCTAAGACAGTTTAGACATTTCTGTGATTTCATCCCCAGCCAATTGTGTTAGTTCTCCAGTTCCTCAACCTTCTGCTCACCAAATTACCCTTAAAAAGCCTAATCTACAGATTCTTAGGGAGGCAGATTTGAGAAATATCTCTTATCCTTCACTCAGGTGGCCATATTATTAGAATACTTGGCTATTCTCAGTGCATTGGCTTTTCTGAGCAATGGGCAAGAACAGCCTGTTAAGCTGCGACAATTTTACACATAATAATATGCTCCTTGAGGAGGGCTTGGAGTTAGCTGAGAGAAGCCTGGCAGAGCCTCATAGTCAGGATAATTGAATGCTGAAGTACTTGTATGGGCCAATGACTTGACCATGAATGGAATGGACATTTTAGATAATGTCTGGTGGAACTGATGTTGATGACAAATAATAATAATAATAACACATATAATAAAAAAATCAGTGCATGCTCTTCCTGTTAACTGATGCCAACCTGGTCAGGAGGTGAGGATTCAGGACTAGGTCTTTCTCCCTGAGTCCATTGGCAAACCTGTAAGGAGAAGAGAAGGATCGCCACACTGACTAAAAATCCTACTTGGACTAAGAAAACCTTTCATGCAATGAGTTGCTTTTTAAATATAATGGAATCCCATAATCAAAATTAAATGTGATTATAGAAAAATAACTGAAATTAAAGTTATATTTTTGTATGTATTATTTTAAGAACTCTAAATTTTTCACTCATTGTATAGGAGCTTCAAATATCTGAGAACCTGTGGATGTTGATGCCTTTGTGATTCCCACCAGGTATGATTTACATAAAAGTAGTGCCTTTTAAGGAAGAGTGTTTTGTATAAGAAATAACTGAAGGTGATCTGCTTTTATAAAGCAAAGGTGAAAGATTATAGATTGAGGATGATGTTGCTGATTGGAAATTACCCCAAAGGTAAATGATTCATTTGTGACTAAGGCACATTCATATGGCTCACCTATTATAAGTGATGTGATGCCTTCTAATAACAGGGATTGCTGTAATTTATGAGGTAAACAAAGTCACAGAAGGACAAATGGGTGTTGGACTGTAGTGGTTAATCAGAGGAAGATGGAGAGCATCAAGCAGTACCCTCAGAATTTAAAGAATGACAGTAAGAGGCAATGGAGCTTCCTAAAGAAAATGAACCCACTGTAAGGCCACTTCTGTAAGATTATGTAATTATCTTTACTGTTGTTCTGCGCGATGACTAGCAATTAAACCCTTTAAAAAAAACAAACTCTTTTTCTTTTTTTCCTGAAGATTCAGCAACTAAAGTAGCTGGGGATGTATGTTCTTTTTATTACCCAATTATATTCATAGATGAAGACATCTAAAATAAACAAAAACAAAGTAAAGACTATGTTTCTGGAAAGAACACACTCCAAAAACTAAGAGAGAAATAAAATCTCAAAGACCGAGAATTTGATCTTCTACTTAACTCTAAGAGGACCATGTGTACAACTTCTCAGTGAAGAATGAAGTCCCTTTCCACCTGCTTACAGAAAAGGTAGTTCCAAGCACCTCTGGGGCTAGTGATCTTCTTGGTCTGTATGAGTTGGCTTTCTCTGCCTTGAGTTAGATGGAGGCCAAAAGCAGTAGGTGAGAGCTTGTAAGCTCTAAGAGAAGCATCTGCTATTGGGTTCAGAGAGGACCCTGTTCATGCCTGTAGATCAGAACAGTGAGAGTAGCCTTGCAAAACACAGGGCCAGAAGGAGCCTTGTGTTTTCGGAAGGAGGACGGGAGACATGGAGACAAAGGCAGAGTGGAGACATGGAGACAAAGGCAAAGTGACAGTGAGAGTATTCCAGTATTCCAAGAATTCTCAGAAGTATTTGAGGAAGGAGTCAAGGTTCTGCTATCATTTGGGTGAAAGATAAAATATAGAGCTTGAGTTATATATATTGAATTAAATAAGACCCCTCGTAAGGAATATATATGCATGAAGACTAAAATAAGGCCTTCCAAATCACATACTGTATTTCAGGAAAATTATATTAATGACTACTAGACAAGAATAATAATGTTTTTTTTTTTTTTTTTTTTTTTTTTGAGACGGAGTCTCACTGTGTCTCCCAGGCTGGAGTGCAGTGGCGCGATCTCGGCTCACTGCAAGCTCCGCCTCCCGGGTTCACGCCATTCTCCCGCCTCAGCCTCCCAAGTAGCTGGGACTACAGGCGCCCGCTACCGCGCCCGGCTAGTTTTTTGTATTTTTAGTAGAGACGGGGTTTCACCATGTTAGCCAGGATAGTCTCGATCTCCTGACCTTGTGATCCACCCGCCTCGGCCTCCCAAAGTGCTGGGATTACAGGCTTGAGCCACCGCGCCCGGCCAAGAATAATAATGTTTAAAGTAAATCACAAACACATTATGAAACTTTACTGAGTCCAAAGTCCAAAACCATTTTGATTTCTCCACTATTAACTACAGTCCCCGGCTGTAAGGTAAAGTGGGCCAAGCACAGGACGATACAGCCTGGGATTTGAAGATAGTTGTGAAAGGCCGGGCGTGGTGGCTCACGCCTGTAATCCCAGCACTTTGGTAGGCAGAGGTGGGTGGATCACTTGAGGTCAGGAGTTCAAGAGCAACATGGCTAACATGGAAAAACCCCATCTCTACTAAAAATACAAAAATTAGCCAGGTGTGGTAGCACATGCCTGTAATCCCAGCTATGCTGGAGGCTGAGGAAGGAGAATCACTTGAACCGAGAGGTAGTGGTTGCAATGAGCTGAGATCATGCCACTGCACTTCAGCACGGGCGGGCGACAGAGCAAGACTTCATAGCCAAAAAAAAAAAAGTTGTGGGAAAAAAACAGCTCTACTTTTTGCTACAACAAGATCGAATCTTTCTGTGTAAGTTTCTTTTAAAAATTCTAACCTTAAAAGCTAACAGTCAATCATTGGTCATGTTCTGATGATATGTGTGTGTGTATACATATGTGTGTATGTATACACACATGAAGGTCCCATTACTCCTTGTTTGCAAAGGCCCTACTCCCTCTGTGTGTAACTCCTGGTGAGTGAGGTCTTAATGACCTATGCTTGCAAGTCTCTGGCAAAGTTCTTCAGCACAGAGGAGCACAGCCCCTATATATTAAGATAGTCACTGCCCTGATTTGACATTTTTCAAAGGGCAAGTTCACCTTGCTGGTTTTCATTTAATCTGGGTTCTCCAGAATTTGCTGATGGAGGCTTTCAGACTCAGTCAGGAGATACAGCTTCATATTGAATGTTGCCTAATCTGACCTACTTCTTCCCAGAAAACAAGAGACCCACAGGAAACGCTGGAACTGAGTTGATGCTGATAGAGCACATTGGACAAACGCTCAAAAAAAAAAAAAAAAAAAAAAAAGAAAGAAAATCAGTGTGTTTGTCCTTTATTCTGGTATCTGTCTGGCTCTTAAGCAATTTCTTATCCTTACTGAGATTAATTCATAAAATTAAGCTAACATCTTCATCTGGGCTCCTTGGAGGATAAATAAAAGAAATAATAAATATAAAACAGCATTTAATACTTGTAATTAGAATCTCTCTCTTGATAGTTCGACAATCAAGTTGTCTATATGGCTCCACCCATATCCATGCTAAACTCTGATGCAGTGTATGTTTTTTATAGGCAGGGCATCATTTTCATGAAGTCTAAGTCAGACTCAGCCTAATTTCTAGTTCATGATCCTTCCGCACTGGATCCCCACTCTGACACATCTGCTCTGCTTCTTCTTCAGGGTATTAATCACAACCTGTGCAGGAGCTCAACTTCCCCTGAGCTCCCCATGCCTACTGTCATTCAGGTCCTTCTGAAATACTGATGCCCATCTTCTTTGGGAGCCTCAGACACCTGCTGTGTACCCCATATCTTATAAATATCTTATAAGTGAGCTTCTGCCTTGGTTCCCATTTTCAATTACTCTTTTCAAAACCTCCCGTTTATGCCTGTTCTACTCTTAGCGCTAACTTTCCTTCTCACTATATTCACCCTAGTCTTGAGGGCTAGGAACACCATGCTTCAAATTCCTGCTAAATGGCCAAGGACCATCTCCCAGCTGATGTTATTCCTGATGTCAACTGTCTGCCTTCATTTCTGACTGTCGTCACCATGGATTCTTAGATACCTCATCTGACACACTGCCAGCCACCCCACCCAAATGTTCTCTGTCTTTGCCTTATCACTAGGGCATCATGTTTTTTCTACCTGCTAGTTTTGCACCTCTACTAACTGCTTCTGTAGCCACACCAGTGGAACCATGCTGAGCTGTTGCTGGCCACTGGAATATGTTGCTGCAGGTCCTACATGGGGCCCAGTCATCAGGTGAACCTCCCCAGGATGTTTCTGTCTCCCTCAGAGGCTGGGACTTGCAGTGAGGGCATCCCAGGCCAGCCTTGCTCCTGAGTGAGACCTGATCATTGGGAGGGTTTCCTCAAAATATTCCCATGTAGCTTGGTCTGGCCACAGGGGTGGTCAGAGTCCCAGGCCCCAGACTATTGCTCCTATCTGATTCTACTATGAGAAATATGACGTCAATAGCCACATCGAAAGATATGATCATTCGGACCTGATGAGAATAGACACATCTATGAGATATGGATATTAGGATGGCAGTACATGAGTGAGCAGGGCTGGGTATTGATTGAGTCCAAGTTATTACTCATTAAAGCACTGCAAATGGGGAGAATTAATTGGATTGCAGAAACTAATCCAAATAAGAGGAGCCAAGTAGTTCACAGATCAGTGTCCCAAGAGGCCACTATGTCAGAAGTAACGGACAAGCTATGACATGTCAGTATCTAGGCTGGTTCTAGTTCCATGCCTGGTGCTTAAAAGCACTGATGATTCAGTGAAAGATGATAATGTTAGGTCATCATTGCCCAGGTAAAACCATCCTGTTGTGTCAGCACCCAAGCAGGAGTTGGACACCAGGTATGTATGTGTTGGAATAAGTTGGGGTGAAGAGAAAGAAGGAGTGAAATATTCAAAGGAGGCAAAGATTTAATACAAAAATGGGTCTGGAGAAATGTCCTAGTCTTAGGTAAACCTGAGGCATTAGGCAGCTAATAAAGCAGGTATTGTCTAGGAGTTAGGAAGCATTGTGAGTGAAAGGCCAAAGTGAGCCCACGGCTTCTTCCAGGCACAACAGGCACTGACAAGTTTGGTAACTCAGGTGGCTTCCAATCAGCACCAGATGGAGAGGGTGGGGGGACTGACCTGCCTCAAAGACTGGAGGGAAGTGAGTTTGTGTCTGCAGGCGAGATTCAGGAGTACATCGAATTAAAGAGAAAGGCACGGAATACAGAAAACTTTATAATAGTTGTACCATGCTTAACAATGGTAATGATGTCTCAAAAGAAATCAAATTTGACCTGAGACTGGTGACTCAGTCTGTCAATCTTACAGCAGATCCAAGTTCTCTTAATTCCTGGCCAGATCTTCAGCAGTTACCTTCCACTCTACATCAGGGAATGCCATCTAATAACACCCCTTGAACTTTCTGCTCTTTCCATCTCTGTGACTTTGCTCTAGTCCGTCAACTGCAATTTCCTTAACTCTTCCCATTACCATTCCAGGCCATGCCAAGTCATTGGAAATTCTACGGCTCTTATGGTCAGTGTGTACCTCTAAAGTACTTTTTCGGACTTTATGGGTTTGGTAGTTTTCTATATGTGAGTTTGTTGTCATCTTAAGGGCTTGAATTTTTTTGGTGTTTATTAGGAGTTCTCTATGAATCTTGATTCAAAAATCTTGCCTATGATATAGGCTTCAGAAATACATGATAATTGACTAACTGGATATGCAGATCCAGATACAACTTAACCTAGTCTTCTCAGTGTAAAATTAAAGCCATGCTTTGGAGAGGGGTAGTTTTATACCATGGCATAGTGATATGCTAGCATTATACATAATAACATATGTTATTTTCATGTTAAATTAAAAAGCAAAGCAAAAAATAAGAGCAAAAGCATTTTTGTAATATAGTTGTTACATATATTTTACATTATTATACTATGCAATGTTATATACCATTGTATTATATATGATTTGATGTTATATGCTATGTGCCACATACTATTTTATCCATCTATTACCACTGTTTTACCAGCATGCTCATAAATTTTTTAAATTTCATTTTAGTCAATAGCCTGGTAATTTATTGCAGGTTCTACATGTCAAGTATGAACATGTCAGCTTTTATAATGTTTAATATTTCCCTCTTAAGAATTATGAATAACTAGCAGTTCAAAACATAAACATAATGATATTTTATGTTTATGTAGAGTTTCATAAAACAGTATATATTTCTCAAGGCACTTTCATACATCATTAGAACCCTTTACAAAATATACAGTCATTTTTATGAAGCAATGTGAGATATACATAAGATACTGAAACTTTTTAAATGTTAAAAAGTCTTGTTTTCTTGCAGTTAATTTAATTTATTTTGTTTAAACCAGTCATGTTTCCTGTGAATAGATTTAAAGATTTAGAGAATGGCTGGATTTCTTCATACTTTGTTTTGAAAATATATTTATTGTATCACTTGATGTGGGATAATCAGTGCTCCAAAGCTTGCATGGAGAATAACAATTGTTGTCTTTAAGAGCAGGAGATGATTTTAGGTACAAATTAGAACATCAAAAGTTCTTCACCTGAAGACCACATCTCGAGATATTTGCCTTGTTGATTCTACCAGAAACATAGTTTTAAGGAGTGAAAGAACCCAGAAGTAGGAGTGGTATGGATAGTTAAGATCCAGGTGACCTGAAAATGATTCAGAGCAATGGGTGTGATAAGAATGATACGAAGAGTTGGTTTAATTTATCTTTTAATTTATTTACTTTTTCCTCTTTGATTTTATATCTGTTAATGGAGTGGTTGTAAAATGAGTTTCCCCTCACTTCCTTTCTTAATTTTTCCTTTTGTTTCTTTATTGGCTGTAAGATAAAATATTTTTTCTTATTATTAGAAGTTAAATGTTCACTTGAATCTACTGTTCATATAAATATATTTAGCATATTTAATCCATTCTGATATCTATGTTTTTGCACATTATACTTCTTATATTTCATTCTTTAATAAAAATTGAATGCTTTATATTTTGCTTTTTCTCTTGAGAACTAAAAGTTTTAAAAATATGTGTTCAGAGAAAACATAACATGTTAGTTAAATTATCTGCAATTGAACTAACTGTATGATTACAACAGTACAGATGATTTCATTTTAGGCCTTATCCTTTTCACTCTGCATTATAATATTAACTTTCTATTACAGAAGAGAAGAACAAAGAGAGCAAGGGACCTCCCTATGATATAGATGGTACTCTTGAAGTTTAGCAAAGATACATATTTTGCTTGTGACATATGTTAACAGCTCCTGTGACAAGAATTAGAGACATGCTCCAATTCAGGCAGTGGAAGGATTTTTTTGTTTGTTTTGTTTTGTTTTGTTTTAAATCAAGATGCAAAGTACAGAAGAATAAGAACTGTTTCAGAAGTAATACATTCAGGTTTTAGGTAAACTAGAATGTTATTATTTGCTTTCAGTCACCTGACACAGGCTATGGGGACCCAGCAGAAACTAATTGTCAGCCATATTTGGTGCTCAGGCTTCCCTTCTGTGAGTCTCTCACTAGTTACTGCTGCTTCTTATTTCATTGACTTCCCTCTCAACCTACCCTCTCCCCTGTTAGTTGCTGCATACCTCTGTATGACAGAGCCCACCATCTGCATCTCTCTCTGTAACTGGTTACCATGTGAACTTCTGGCAAGTGGAACTGAATGGCCAGAGGTGACAGCCTTTTTGCATATCATTTTTAGCTTTTTGAATTGTGTACCTTGTGCATTTGTTCAAATAATGAATAAATTATTAATTTTAAAAAAACTTCAGAAAGAGCAATTTCTAAGTGGTAACATTAAGTAAAAAACGGAGGACAGAAAGAGAAAGAAAATAAAATATGAATGCATTTAAGACTAAATAAAAGTGACAAACCAGAGGCTATTTTCAAAGTCAAAATTATACTAGATATTGTAGAATGTTACCAAAGAAAAAATGAAAAAATTACAGAACACCAACTTACTAACAGAAATAAAACTTGGTTAAGAACTGGAATCAAAATGTAGGGTCGCTGAACATAGAATGCCAGATTTATCATATTTCTGGTATTAAAAATTAGAGGTATATAAAATGTTTTAATTCAGTGACTCTGTAAATTAATGGACACTGTTAAAAGATAAAACTTCAGTAGTCTAGAGCAAATTGTCAACAATGACAACAAATATTATAAAAATAAGAAAGACTGATTGTAAAGATGTCCTTAAAATTTGAATTATGCCACTCTAGAATGCCAGTTCCTTGGTTACTCATAAAAACCTTAATCACAGAATAAGAATTATGACACATTATCAAGAAATGCATCTAAAGAGAAATAATATGTTTTAAAATATTTCTCCATATATAATACTAGTGGGTAAAAGGGAATAACCACCTTGACAAATTATCTAGCAAATTTCACATTCATTTAAGTTCTGGTGAAATGGATTTATTTCAAGATATTTTATGGACACCAAGGGAAGGACTGTTTTTCTACTTCAAATCCCACATAATGCATGGATTCGCCATACCCTGAAAATGTTGATGACCCGGAAATCATTAGGGAGGTAGAACAATTAATAAAGAAATAGGAAAGAAATCATCCTTGCAAAAATATCCATTTGTCAGATTATGGAAAATCTGACAAACATGCCTGACTACTTACATCTCAAATCACAGAGTATTTAAAAGGCCATAAAGACCCATCTTGTTAAATACCATATAAATTGTCCCAAAATACTCATTGTCAAGGAGAACTTGATAGCATTTTTATTGTATGAAACAAATGTTAATTTTTGATAATTTCTCTAAAATGTATTGCTGTCAATAAAACATTTTAAGATTAAGCAACAGCAACAGCCTTTCTTTTCCCTTATGGTTCTGTTATTTTTCCTTGTATGCATTGTAATTAAGTTCTCCCCAGGTAAACAAGCTTCCCTACTAGGCAGGTATTCCCAGTTCCACCTAGTTCTCAAAACCACATTCTCATTAGCTCTGTCCTGACCATTTAATTCTACACATATAGTTTTATTCTAGTTCACAGAACTTTTAATTACAACTCTAACTTGCGATTCCAGAAACAAGATTGGTGTGTCAGTCCTGCTGATACTCAGACATCACTTAACTTTTTGGCTGGTTCCCACATACAAGTAACCAAACACTTTGCAAGAGAAGCTGGAGACATGCTCATTGGTTTTTGCCTATCTACCTACTGATATTCTGGTAGCCAAAATTCTCTAAGATGCTTTGTCCCTAGAAGACATTAAAACACTGAAATTTGAGAATATCCTTATATTACTCCTTGACTTTTTGTGAACTTGACTAGTAGAGCTTCTAGTGCATTAGAGACAGAGAGAGCATACAGAGGGGTTTTGTCGACAATCATGAAATACGAAGCAATTTGACGTAGCCATTTGTCAATTCAATTTCAATTCTGTTTTAAGCTTCATTTACTTTAAAAGAGGCTCACCTCTACTCGTTTACTGCATTTGATCTAGGTTTTATAACTGCAGCTTGACAAAATAAATGTCTTTACCTGAAGCCTTTGTTTTTTTTTAAACTAAAGAACCCATTATTTAGAGCAAATAAATGACAAAGAACATTACATGGAGTATCTAGGAAGTGATGTAGGTTAAGCCTTCTAATCTAGATTTTTCTTTTAGTTTGAAAATAAAAATCATACCAGATAATTTCAATAACAATTTCCTTTAAACAAGAAATGGTAAGCATGACTACTATTGCCTTTCCTTAAATAAATTTTCTTTGAAAAATCAACAGTCACCACAGAAGACATTTTCCAATAGGACAAACTTGATATTAACTACAGTAGTATAAAAATACGTGGCAGCAAACCACTTTCGACTTTTGAAGTGTTTTTGTTTAATCATAATTTAAGAAAACCAAAATTTAAAAAAAGGTAATATATAATTTATTGTAAGCATGTATTAGATAAAACATCTCTACAATTCTCTATGTCTTATATATTTTTCCTCTTAAAAAACCTTTCTGTTTTTTCCCAGTTGATGTTTAGATGTAAAAAAAAAAAAAGTATTAAGGAGCACTTCAGTGTGTTGCATGCTTTTTTTTTCCTAAGCCAAAGTTTGCTACCTCCCAGCTCAGCTAACATATTGATACTGAAATTGATGTAACTTTATAAAGATTATTACTTTTACATATGAAGAATTTACAAAATGAAACTAATGAACTTTATGTATTACAAATCTAAGGTAAAATGTCACTGTTGTAGTCCCTATATTTGAATATCTTTAAAAATAAGTATGTAACAATTATTTTCCTTTAACCTCCCTTTCTTTTGATATATTGGTTTTTAGATTTTCAAGCTGGAACTTTGATATAAATATGGAAATTAATATTGTGGAAAATGGGTTTAATAATTGCAAAATTCACTGTGGAATGCAGCAGAATCATTCTTAATAATGCTATGGTAAAATTTAAGATATTCAAATAGTAATTTGTCATTATAGCCTATAAAAAGATGACTGATTTGGACAGTAGTGTTTTGAGTGTTAATATATAAAAAAAAAATTTAAGTTAGAGGTCAGAAAGTATTTTTATCTTTAAAATATTTATAGTGAATTCAGCTACAGTTTCTATGGGTTCTTATCCCTTGAGGTTTTCTCTGAGATTCTGGCTTAAATGAACCAGAAAACTCAAACTCAAAACTTATCTCACACTGCCAAACTTTACACTTTTTTTTTCCCTGAAATAATAAATCACACTTGAACAGCCCAGACTGGTACAAAATTCAAATTTCATGAAATCACGAAGGTTCTGAAAGTTTAATGAAACCTACTGTAAACCTAAATCAGATACGGAAATCCAAAATCAGATAAAACGTCAATAAATTTACACAGTAAATATGGTGCAAGCCATGAGTAAATCATCTTTGCTTATTTTTATTTCTGCAAAGAAAACTTAGGGATAGTATAATTATCATAGGAAATTTAAATGATAGCATTGTAAAAATTAAAATTGTCCATGAATCCTCTCAAAATTGTCAGGAATGAGTAAAAAAGGAAAAACCCAGCAGAGATTCTTCTCTTCATCTTTCTTGGTTTACCATGAAGTTTTAAATGATCCTTTTAGCCACTGATAATTAAAAATCTAGATTTTTCTGTCCACATGAAAGTGATAAAGGAGTAAAAGTAGCAAAGAAGAAAAAAGTATGAAAATTCTTAATCACTTTGTTGGATAAAGATACAAAAACTGCCTATAAAATATTCTTAATGCATTTATTTTCAGAATTTTAAACTTCAACTCCAGACTGTAGCAGACTGCATATTCCATTGAATGGAGAAGGAGCTGGATGAAGAGATAAGGAAAAAAAGTCTTAAAAATATGGTAGCAAAAAAGCCATCTGGTGTGAACAGCAGTTGAATGAGTAAGAAAACTGTGAATCTTAAAAAGAAGCTTTATTTAAATGGGGGTTAAGTTTTGAGGGTTTAACAACAGTGGGAGTTAAAAATAATAAAAGAAACCATCAAGAACTTTGATCTGTTAGCACTGAAAAGGACAGAAGGCAGTATCTTGGTTCTTGGAAATTATTCCCAAGTGTTTTCAGAAGCAAGTACATATTCTATACTTTTACTACTGAGAACAAGTGGTAATGTTTTTATTGCTTCTTGTTGATGTGTTTAAAAAGTGTTGTTTGTACATTCTAGTTGGGTGTGAGTTGAACAGCTGGGATTTTGTGGAGTGACAGCAAATGTGTAGGCAGAACTGAACCTAATATTCCACCCAATAGTCTAGTTCAAGAGGGTAGACTGGCTTGCTAGTTGAAATCACTCTACCAGATAAATTGAATTTAAAGGTTTCTTATAAAATGGAATACACTGGGAAAACTAGCAAAACTAACCAGGTAGTTTGATGTTATGACTTCTATTGTAGAATGGGATTCTCGATACTCATATGCACCCAATACTTATATAATTTATTTTTTAAAGGAAAAATGTTTTATATCATCACCCAGTGTCTCATAAGAACTACTTACAGTACTTCCTACAGTTGTCCAGAAAGAAGATGCTGAAATGTCTATAATGTGCCTACCTTCACTACGAGCAAATACTTATTCTGATTTTTCATTCTTGGCTTTCTCAGCAGCCCCTTTATGGTTTACAGATAGTGTGATTGAAGTGGTGACCTGAGAGTCAAAGCTAATGGTGAACTTTGAAATTATAATCTTTAGAGATAAATAAGAATATTTTACAATGAAAAATCTTTAAAAAGCACTACACACTAAACATGGTTTATGTAGACTTACTTGGACAAGGGAAATGCAAATACTCTTGGGACCTCATTATTTCATAGCCCTTGGGGAAATCCTGTGGGGTACCTGGAATGCAATATAGAACTCTTCGTACCATAGGGTTTTGTTATGGCTTCTGTGTATGTGTTTTAAGTGTCTTCACTGTAGTTTTAAAATTCCATATGCTACCAAGTGATATCCAGGTTGAATTTTTCATGTTTCACATATTTTTCAGCTAGAACAATTGTTCTTTCACTGAGATGAGATGGACTAAGTTTTTATGCCCTTATCTAGATTCATTTAGTTTCTCATTTTTCAGTGCCTAGTCAAGCTGTTTGATGAACAATTTTTTTGAGTGTACATGTGGAATATGAAATACCTATGCCAAGGCACTAAAGATGAAATGAAAATAGAAGACTCCTCGTGCATTAAGATTGTCTAAATGTAGTAGTCTCATTGATTCAGCTGATTCAGCTGGCTAAACAGACATTCTTTTCCTTCCTTATAATTGTTTTTCTTCCAAAATTTAAGTTTGCCATATAGAATGGAATGAATCTTCTAATATTAGTTTAGAAGTTGCTGTTCTCTTCTGTAATAACTTTCCAATGACTCTAAAGATTATGGAGATGATGACCACAAAGGAGATGTGAAACTAACAAAGCAATATTCCACAGAGCCAAACCTAACAGACATATCTTTAATCTTTCTCCCTCCCCTCCCTTCTCCTCCCCCTCCTCTCCTCCCTCCTTCCCTCCCTCCCTCCCTCCCTCCCTCCCTCCCTCCCTCCCTCCCTCCCTCCCTCCCTTCCTTCCTTCCTTCCTTCCTTCCTTCCTTCCTTCCTTCCTTCCTTCCTTCCTTCCTTCCTTCCTCTCTTTTGCACTGAAAAGGATAGAAGACAATATCTCAGTTCCTGAGAATTTTTCTGAAGAGTTTTCAGAAGCAAGTACATATTCTAAACTTTTAGGACTGAGAACAAAGTGGTTGTATTTCTTTCCTTTTTCCCTTCCTTTGCAACCCCTCCCCTCCCCTCCATTTTCCATCCCTTTCTTCTCTTTTCCTCTGCTTTCCTTTCTTTCTTTCTCTCTCTTTTGCTCTTTCCTTCTTTTGACTGGAGATCTACCCAATCTTTTGATCACCTTTTTTAAAAAAAATATACTGTACTAAATGTTAAGGAACATGGAAATGGGATACAAAGCAGAAAATAGATACTATTCATTCATTCAATAACTATTTCTGGAGCGCAAATTAAATATTAGATACTCTTCTAGATTCACAGAATACATTAGTGATCAAAATAAACAAAAATCTCTGCTCTTGTGGGGCTTATGTTCTAATTCAGGCTGTAAACAACAACACAATAAAAATAATACATAAGTAAATTATATAACATGTTATGGAAGTAATGTGTAAAACATTCAGCAGAATAAGGGGCTCAGGAATGTGGCAATGACAAGTGTTGGGGGATGGGGTAACAAATAATTTTAAATTGTAAATTATGTTACGCAGCTGACGTTTGACTACAGATTGAAGGAGTTAGCCGATTCTCAAGTTTGTCAATCTCCAAGACACTTGAATTACAGTTGGGCAGGAAGTACATGACAGATAATACCAAAGCAATATATCTCAAGGGCAAATTCATAGAGTATAGCATGTCTCTCTGGGTGTTAAAAGAATGCATAGCATAGAAATGATTAAAATTTAAAGATGATCATAAGAATTGAATGAAAGGAAAAGAACATTCCTGCTGAGAGTCAGATAAAGCATGAAGGTAAAATGAAATAAATTCTATAATAGGAATAGGTAAATCTTTTTAATGAGTAAACTTAATTTTATTCTACTAACAACCTGAAAAGACCTTGAAAGTGGGGTTTCTCTGATTTCAAACATAAAACGTACACTGGGGACTTAGATAGCCTAGGAAGGTTAATCAGATTAATTAAAAGGAATGACAACTCTGGATTCAACACATTAACATGGAGGAGATAAGGATGAAAACTTTAAAATCATTAATGACAGAAAATCAGCCTTTGCAAAGCCAAGGGGTCGACAGAACACACACGGGCATTGGCTTCAAGGTGGTGCCCATCAAGAAGGTAGCAGTGGGTTAATGAGTTACAGAGAAAGTGAACAACAGCTTTGCTATGTCCTGAAGGGAGACAGAAAGCACAGAGAAGGCCCTAGAACTTAACTTTTAATCTCACAGAGAAGAAAAAACTCATGGGAGCAAAAATTAAAAAAAAAAAAAAACTGGATAAATTTTAGCATATACTGTATAGTAAAAGAAATAAAAGGCTTAGCAATTCTGGATAGACTTAAAGAAGAACATGCTTTTAGAATTGCATCAGCTTCATGTTAAAATGAATAAAATGATTTTAGAATTCAGATAATTAACATAACCCATAAAGTATGTGCAAAAGAATTAATATAAATTATAAAACATTTTCCAAGTTAAGGTTATATTTAATTAATGAACTTGCATGATACACCTATTCTAGAGATAATTTACAGAGGTGTAAGAATTACATTAAGCCATTAATAAAAGTTAAAGGGTAAGTTAATAGATATATTTCACATTGTAAGACAGTTTGATTTATGTAATTTTCAAAAGTATTTAAATTGTGTTTAAACAGGTTTTTTGGGTGCATGGAAGAATGTGTCACCTTGGAATTATTTTTGTTCAAATTCTCACACATGGAAACAACAGGGGAAGAAAGTTATACCTCTCAATATTTATATGGAAAATACAGTAAATCTGAAGAAACCTCAGTGAATATCTGTACTTCATTTTTCATATTATAATAAATACATATTTTCAATTCTCCAGTATTAAAATTTAACTGGCTTTTTTTTCATCTCTGAATTTGCCAAGACTAGTTCCCTTATATTCAACTTCTAGGCCAAGTTAAAAAAAACAAGTAAACAACAACAACTGATTATTTCCTGAGCATGATTCTTCCCCCAGCGCTCTTTTACAAGCATAGCATGGTCTCAGCATAAGAGTCCATTGGTGTGATACACAGGCTCATCAGGTTTCTGGATGTCTTGGGTTTCTTATCTCATACAACATTATACTTAACCTTTCCCTTTAGAGGAAGTTGTTCATGTTTTTCCAAGAATGGATTAAAATAAAAGTAGAAATTCAGGCTGTGATATATAAAGCAAAGTTATTTTTCACCAAAGTACTATATTATTATATACTGTTCTACTAGAAGAATGTTGTATAAAAAGGGTAAATACAATAAATTAGAGAAATAATTTACTAATTTACCTTTTTCTGCTTATATTAAATTCCACACTAGCTTTTCTCCTACTGTCACCTTTTTGCCGTAATTTGTATTTTATACATCACAGTAAACATTATTCTATTTAACTGATGCTATTTTTGCCTAAGATGAAGGTTGATTGTACAAATAATTCATGATATAAAATATTATCTCAAAAATGTTAAAAAGAATGTACCTCTATAACTCACTGAATTTTCCAGGAGAAAGAAAAAAATAACATTTTTAATGCTAGAATAAAATGTCAAATATCTATAAAGCCTAATCAACTAATATCTAACTAGCCAGGATCATGGAAAACAAAGTGATTTTCTAGAAAAAAACCATTTTGTTTGTTTTCTCAAGTATTTGTTTGTTTTCCAGTATGTAGCTTACATTAAAAAAAAAATACAAGACAGTTAATGACTTCCTTATTTTTGTCTAATGATTTTCTCATCAATGTTTAAATAAAAGTAATTTTTCAGGTGAAAACACAGGGATAAAATAAGCAAAAGTCATCTAAATACTTTTTCTGTGTTCAGACAGGTTCATATTTAGAAATTAGCCTAGGTCAGAGACTTAACTGTGGTTCAGTAGGTCTATTAATTTGGAGGGAAAAAACTTTTGGCTCAAGGACATTAAAAATTTTTACCACTTTGTTGTCAATAGAAAATAAACATAGCTTTATATCAACTACAGTGTTGTAGATATCCCAAACCATTATTGATACAAATCATTTCTTTGAAATCATCACCTTAGATTTTCTTATTTAATGTGTTATTGAAGAAGCAAACTTATTTATGTGTCATAAATTTAATATATTTTGAAATTCATTTAACTAATTATCATTTAATTAAATCAATTCATTTCCTATTAATTACATTTTTTTGGATTTAAAAATTTATTCTAAGTTTGGCTTGAAAGCGTTCACCAGAATGTCAAAGAGGCACACACACGGCACAACAGAAGATTAAGAACCCCTGCCAGGTGTGCTGGCACATGCCTATAATCCTAGCACTTTGGGAGGCCGAGGCAGGCAGATCACCTGATGTCAGGAGTTCAAGACCAGCCTGGACAACATGGTGAAACCCCATCTCTATTAAAGCGACAAAAATTAGCTGGGCGTGATTGTGTGTGCCTGTAATCCCATCTATTCAGGAGGCTGAGACAAGGAGAATCTCTTGAACCCAGGAGGTGGAGGTTGCAGTGAGCCAAGATCGCGCCATTGCACTCCAGCCTAGGCAAAAGAGCAAGACTCAATGAAAGAAAGAAAAAGAGAGAGAGAGAGAGAGAGAGAGAGAGAGAGAGAACGAACAAACTCCTAATAATAATCAATCCTAGTTTGATTGATTATTTTATAAAGAAAATATTTGAACTTCATAAAAAAAAATTTAACAATTACAAGGAAACCCTAACTTTTAAAATTGCTTATAATTTGGCCCTGTCTTTGTTTCTCTCTTACTCGTTTGCTCATCATGCGAACAGATAACATTTGCTGGGGTAGTTTTGATATTTATTTTCTTGTGTCATCCCATATATTCCTCACGCTATTTTTTTGCTTGTTTAATTTGGCCTGGTTAGATGTGGAAGATACTCACATATAATTTCAATTTCCTACAGAAATGGACACATACACAATTTTGTCGTAATTATTTTCTATATTTAAAATATACCTTATAATTTCACAGAAGCTTATGAGATAGATTAAAAATTAGGACTTAAACTAGGCCATTTAGATGCCCGCTCCCTAGAATCCAAATCATGTGAAGAAATTCTGAGCAGATGGCAAAGAGGCTGAAAACTCTGGGTGTTCTATTCTATCCTAACGGTGGTGCTAAAGTGAATCCAAGCACAACTCAGGTTGGAGAATGCCTCATATGTTTTTCAATAATTTATTGTTTATGTTAGTTGGAGTCAGTTCTGTTGAAACTAAAAACTTTAATTCTGTAATCTCTCAGTTGGGATCCTAGAGGAGTTGCCACAGATGGGATTATTTCATTTTATAATTTTTAGATTAGTTTGGAACAAGCTGCTCACCCTTCTTTGCTAGTAAGATTTCCTAGATGAATGACTTGGGTTCAAGAATTATTTCCCTTTCCTGTTTAATTTCTCTTTTTGCTTTCTCTTTCTCTTAAACACTCAATTGATACACAGTCAAGTTGTAAAGGACTTATCTGCAGATTAGTAGCTCACATGGGTTATAAGTTGATGGTTTATATTTTCTCATTTTCAGCTTGATTAAACCTTATATTAAATAACAATATTTTAATAATTATAATAATCTATATGAATTATGAATATAAAAGCATTTAGAACAAGACAAAACACTATCCAAATACAAGAGAATAATATAGTTTATTAAATGATGTTTGTTACTTCCACTATTATAACCTTAGAAATAGCCTTTTATTTCCCAGAGTGCATAATACCAAACCAACACAATGACTTTCATAATAACAAAGGGTGAATTTGAGAAGGAAGAAACTGACAACAGAGAGGGGAGAAAGGAGATTGCTGCAATAGATCAGGAGGCAGCAGTCTGAAACTATACAAGAGTAGCAGAAATGAGAAAAGGAAAAATGGAAAGAGAACGGAAAAGAAAGACATCACAGAGAGTTAATTGACAACTTTGGCAATTACTTTTATAAGAAGGGAGAGGGAGGGTATAAAGATTGTAAAAAGAAAATTAAGTATTCCAGCAAAAATTAAATTAATGGATGAGCAAGCAAAAGATTTGAAAGAAAATAGTTAAACTAATTAGTGCAGTTTTCAACAGGAAGAGAGATTGAGGTATTAGTAGGATTTCAATGTGGAGACATCTAGGTAGCAAGTTAAAAACCAGGGCTGGGTCTGTATATTTATAAATTACAGAAAAAAAAATGCAATTGTTGAAACAAGACCACAGGAGCAAGTCCAGGAACAGAAACTTGGGAATTTATACTGACTTTTAAGAGAGTATGAAATTTAAGAGATGGATTTTAAAAATCACCTAGAAAAGGAGATGGAGAAAAGTAAAACCAACAGGAAGCAATGTCTTTAAATCTAAAGCAATAAAATGCAAAGAGAAAATGAAATTATGAAGAAGCCACTGTATTTAGGACTCAGCAAACTTTTGGAGACTGTTGGGAAACCAGCTTTTGTGGAGTGCTTAGAACAAGAGTCACTTTGCAAGGAATTAATTTTGGTCTAAAATAAATATGTGAATTTCCTGTCACAAAGTCTACATTGGGCTGGAATCAACCATTCTGTCCTGAATCTAATAACCACCACAATAACACTCTTCCCAGAAATACAAAGCTTCCTCCTACTTTATAGCATTTTTCCTATTTGTGTTTAAGATTCTCTGACACTTTTTTCTCCAGAACAACAGCAACAAAAATTAACACTTTTTCCAAAGGAATTTATTTCATTTCTTTAGAACAGAGGATCTCTTCTATATGGTCGAGGTTAAAATATGTATTTATTACATAATAATAATAATAAAACGTCCACACACAGTGGCTCACGCCTGTAATCCTAGCACTTTGGGAGGTCGACGTGGGTGGATTACCTGAGGTCAAGAGATCTAGACTAGCCTGACCAACATAGAGAAAGTCCATCTCTACTAAAAATACAAAAAAAAAAAAAATTAGCCAGGTTTGGTGGTGGGCACCTGTAATCCTAGATAGTTGGGAGGCTGAGACAGGAAAATCACTTGAACCCAGGTGGCAGAGGTTGTGGTGAGTTGAAATCACGTCATTGCACTCCAGACTGGGCAACAGAGCAAGTTCCATCTCAAAAACGAAACAAAACAAAACAAAATCTAAAAGTTTACCAATTTATTTAATGGAGTTGTTTACCTACGTGTTTCACTCAAGAGTGTTTAGTTAGAATCCTTGTGTGACACTGTGTGATCGTGGACTTTATTTTAAAGATGTTCACATCGAACAGCTCTTAGCAAAACATAAGTTGAAGGAAGTACAGTATACCCACTTTAAAGTATGATAACAATTTCCATCCAATACAGACATATTTAGACAGATACTATTATTTCATTATTGAATTATGAAAACATTTGCCATATTATATATGTTATGATATGAAATATTAATTATGAGCCATAGTCAACATGTATTTTGGGAAAAAAATCATTGGCATATACTTGGTACATCTAAATTAAAATGAGGAAGAAATCTGGAAGTGGTGTATACTCAACCAGAGTGATAGTCCTATTTATATCTGCTTTATTGTGGTTGAATTAGGTATATTAAGATCTTAGTATTATCAAAATACTAAGTTAAGAGAAATAAAGAGCAACAAGTGATATTTTTAATTCAATGTTTCACATTTCAAAGGTTCTACTCTATGTTGACTAAAATTCTGTTTTTGAGTTTTCATAACTTAATCATCATAAATGAGTTATAAAATAAACATAAAAAGACACATTCGTTTCATTATTCAGTAAACTCCAAGAGATTGATATAATTGTATAAATCTTTCATTCAAAGTAAATCAATATTTTAATAGTAGGAGCTAAACAAGAGGTCAATCTTACTTACAGAAACAACCAAAAGAGGTTGAATGATGTACCAATGTTCCAATTCTAGTTAAGGTCATAGGTTTGCATGTAAATTCTATGACTGGAATGTTTGCTATACCCAGAACCTAGGACAAATTTTGCCATATATTAGACTCTTCATTAATACTGTTGATGTGACACTTCTCCCAATTCTTTTATATTACATCTGAGGAAAATTTCAACTCTTTGGCTTCCATTTAAACTTGTTTTTATTTTTACTTTTTGAGACAGAATCTCGCTCTGTCACCTAGGTTGCAGTGCAGTGGCACATTCAGCTTACTGCAGCCTTGAACTCCCAGGCTCAGGGGATCTTCCCACCTCAGCCTCCTGAATAGCTGGGACTACAGGGACCTGCCACCATGCCTGGTTAATTTTTGTTTATTTTTTAGAAAGATGAGGTCTATGTTGTCCAGGCTAGTCTAAAGCTCCTGGACTCAAGCCATCCTCTTGCCTTGGCTTCCCAAAGTGCTGGGATTACAGGTGTGAGCCACTGTCCCTGGCCCTGAAATTGCTAATTAAACTAAATTAAAATATTTAGAAGATTTGCTTTAAAGGACAATTTAACTTATATACAGGGTGTTTCTAAAGTGAGATTTGCTTTTAGATGACACAAATTCAAAAACAAACATTAATTACTCCTTTAGCTAAATAATCACAAAATTTAAATTAATAGGGCCTGAATCAATATCAGTATTTTAAAGCCTAAGTTAGTCATCAAAATATAATATAACCGTGGTAAAATTAAGTCCTGTTTACATTTCACTGTGAAATTTACTTTCCACCATTTGGGAGGTTACAAGGAAAAACATTTCTTGGTTTAAAAAATTTTTTTCTATGTTTAATTTTAGTTATGCATTTTTCATTTTTAGATTATTATTTTTTGTTTGAATCTGTAAAGCTGTTAAAAAATGTGGAATAAATTACCGAGGTAATCATCTGCTGTTTTACCATTTCCTTCTGGTGCCAGCTAAAATTAAAATGGGAATATCAGTGTTTAGAGATTTAAATGTTAGGCATGATTGAACTAATATCATTTGGAAGAAAGGCTCCCAGACAAATCCACCAACATGTATTGAAAAAGCAGCTGCTTTTACTGACTACCCTTCAGGTTCCTCCATTAGTCTGTTTAATGAATTTTTCCCTTTTCAAAAGTGCAGTCTTAATCAGATTCCTGATGAAAAAATATAGTTTTTTTTTTTTTGTTTGTTTGTTTGTTTTTTTTGCTAAAATTCACATCTGGTGAGAAATACAAAACAAAACAAAATATCCCAAGAATGAGTATAGAGTTAGCCATTTCTCCCTGTAATCCCCACCAAAAAAAAATGTGTATATCCTTAGAAACGTTTGACCACAAAGATATCTCAGTTACCAAAATTTCTAGATAAAGAAACTGCCATGCACAGATAGTTATTTCTTCAGGTTCATAATCACGCTATAGAGAATGACATGAAAAAAAAATTTCCCCCTCTATCCTGGGAGTACATCATATCAGACCTTGGATTTCTCACCAGGCAATAACTAGGGCATGCTTACTGAGTGCAAGTAAATTGTAGATGAATATCTTGTTTCTTGGGACAATTATGGTCAAGTTATCTAGTTTTTTCAATAAAAACTGCCATTGAGTGCTGTATTTTCACATGCACAGCCATCCAATTCATATGAGTTACCACCATGCACAACTGAGATATATTCCTTATTCTCAATAAGCTCACTGCACTTGGGCAGAACCAAAGCTGAAGTGAGTACTATGAGTAATAGTAGATTTATATCAACTCTTAAAGGATATTTTATATGCAGATATGGTCTAACACCAGTTACCAGGAGAAAAGTAAAAACAACTTATTTCTTCTGTGTTGTTTCCATGGGATCTGTTGTCACTAAAACATAGCAAGAGCTGAGTAAATATATGTTGAAGATGACGAGTTGATGGGTGCAGCACACCAACAAGGCACAAGTATACATATGTAACAAACCTGCACGTTATGCACATGTACCCTACAACTTACAGTATAATAATAATAAATTAATTAAAAAAATATATATATATGTTGAAGAAAAAGTGGATGTTTTAATGAGCGTGTTCTAGGAAAAACATGAGACCTACTACACCTTGAATTAAGAGGAAAGTCAGGGAAAGTTCTCTGGAGGGGATGACAGTTCCCTGAGATCCTGGACAGATATAAACATTGGGCAGGACCCAGTATAAGCAGCCAGGCTATATCGTTATTGGAGGATATATTCTTTAGTCAAACTGAAACACCATTTATCTTTTATATAAACAGAAAGCCAAAAATGTTGAATAAACTCTCGCTTTAAAAAGTAAGCTAAAGTTTGTGAGTATATGTGTTTGTGTGTTTGTGTGTATACACACACACATATTGTTTATATGTATATAAACAATATAACTATAGCTATACATATACATATATGTATATAAGCATCTACATTTACATATCTCCATATACATATATATGTATTTTTATATACCCATAGTTGTATTGTTTTTAGAAACCAATATATAATCAAGCAAATCTGATAAAGTATTACATTCAGTAGAAATTATTTCCTATACCTTTACCATTGAATCCTCTTATACCATTGAATCCTCTTATAGGTTTGCCTTGTCTACTTAAAGTGTGAGTCAATTTACACAAGTTTCAATAAAAAGTAAAAGCAAATAAGCAATAACAATTTCATTGCCTTTTAGCTAAGCTTTGAAGTCTCATGATTTGCTATGCACAGGAGGACATTTCAGGGTTCACATTTTGAGGCCAAGGACATATGAAGGAAAAATCGGTTATTATTTGAGGAAACAAAGGATGACATAAATAATATTCAAACATAGTGTAATTGGTTGATCTAATGAAAAGTCCTTGTTAAAGAATTACCTGAGAAATTTTCGACTCCTCAAGAAAGAAGAAGAGGTACTTTCTACTCTTTCCCAGATAGGGTAGCTAAAGATTGGGCGTGGGTTTCTTCACCTCCAGGAGAAACAATTTTTTGTTTATAAAAATGTAGATCTGTGAAGGGAATATTTAACCATACCCTACGTAAAGAATAGACTAGAGACCTTGGGACTTCCGGATTGAAAGGTAAGAGGCCCAAGCCAGAGAAGTAAATTGGGTTGTCCTCTGTTAATGGTGGAGACCTGCAACCTTGCCTCACACAGGTCCTAGGAAGTTGTACATCCCCTAGGGACTAAAAGCTGCCTGGTATCATTGGAGTCTGGGGAGAATAGCTCAGCCCAGCACTGAGGGGATAAACTTGACAGCAGATAGGTCATCTTTCAAGTAGATCCCTAGGACAAACCACAGTACATTTTCAGTGATAATCACAATGAATTAACCCATTCAAGGTTTCTCAGCCCAATTTCTTGAATGATATAAGTCCTGGGGTCTCTACAACTCAAGAATAGTAAGGGCACGTCACAATGATTGCTCTTAGATCTATCACTGATGTTGATTGGAAATAAGTTGCAAGCTAGGTGTGATTAGATTGAGGACTAAAATGAAGGAGAGAGGGAGGGAGGGAAAGAAGGAAGAACATGAGGCCAGGAAGGAAGGAAGGAAGGAAGGAAGGAAGGAAGGAAGGAAAGAAGGAAAGAAGGAAGGAAGGAAGGAAGGAAGGAAAAACAGAGGAAGAGAGGAAAGAAAAGAAAAAGAAAAAGAATCCAGAGAACAAAAGCTTTTGGAATTTTTAAAATGAGAGAATTTTGAAACAATTTAAATATCACAAATTAATAAATAATTACTTTCTAGATGATAATGTGTATTTGCTTCTGCTAATTGTTCTCAGCTTTGCAAAAATTGCCAAAAATTGCCTTCAGAGTCCCACTTATTAAAACATTCAAAAGATACAAAGTCCTGAAGAATATGTAATAACTTTGCATATAGTGTGTTTACTGAAAATGAAAGATAATAACGTCACTTAAGTGGAAAAGCCTTAGTATTTTCACTATGCTAACCAAGTGTACGGTATGTGGCACATAATTTCTTAATGCTATGAATTTGTGTAGCTTATGATAGCTAGCTAGAATACTTATTTATCTTCAAAAACACTTTGACATAGTCTGAAACTTGACATGTTCACTGGAAATCTAACGCAGTGGATTCAAACATTTTCTAGTTTAATGACCACCTTGCATAATTTTTAAAAAATAATCTCAAGTAGAAAAACAATACTTTGCTCTGATATACATTGGTTAAACAGGAAATTAGTTGTCACAAACCATTATTCGGCAAATATTTTAAATTAATTTATATTTTTATAAATCTCAATAAACTTTTCCTTGTATTTGAAAAAAATCACCATGTGTGCAAGACATGTTATTTATTCGATCTTCAGCTATGCTTATTTCTCCTGTAAATTTAGGGGACCCATGCAATAATTCTGCATCCCCTTAATGTCTGTATCTTGTAGGTTTTAAGAGTATAATCACTTAGTTACCACTAAAAGTCCAAAATACTATAAATTTTTATTGTGAGTGAAGTAAAATTAATGTTCCCCTTCTCATTACTCCTATAAATAGTATCTTCTGAGCCATATACTAGTATTCATAATGAGATCACAAGTAGTGAATCACTTGTCTTTAAAACTAATTACACCAGAAATGTTTAGTGTCTGGTATACGTACAAATAAGCTTGGCTTCAATATTTTATTTCACTGCAGCATCTGCTCAACAAGGATTTTCCCTCTAAAATATATGCTTTATTGAATACCTAAATACGGTCTTTTGAACAGCACACTTAAGATTTATCTAGATAACGCATTCTAACAAAACTTCCTTAGAAAGATCTGCACAAGGTATTATTCTTTCACTTAGGAACAATACATTATTTACATGTAGAATAGCAACTAATTACAATTGCTTTATCATTCTAGTTGCTTGGCTGTGATTTCTAAGTTTATGAATGCCTTTTAAATATATTCTACCTAAGAGTCAGGTTGGTATGTTACAGCAAAAATAAGCTTGTTTTTATGATTCTGTAAAAACTAATAACACAATTCTCTTCTGGTCATATGACACATATTGAATGTTAACACTTTTGCTTCATCTACATTTCCCCGTACATTTATATCCCTGTCTATATCAAGGAATTGATTAGAAAGCTACTCAAGCAAGCTTAAGTGGGGGAGTTCTACTGTAGGCATTGAATAGATTTGGCTGATATCTATGGTGAGTATCTATTGCTTGGTGTGCTTAGCAACATTTCCACCTTTTCCTCTGGAAAAATCCTTCTTCTGACTTCCAGCTTGGAGTTTCAATGTCCCTATGTCCTTACAACCTGAACATATGACGAGATTATCAGAGGCTTTCTCAAGTTGTTCAAGTTGTTTTCAAACTATGACTGAAGAAATAGAGTCTCTGGTGACAGCACTATGAAAAACAGTTCCCCAAAGTCAAAATATCTGATTCGATTACAGCGACAACTCTTCACATTTTTTAAGTTCAGACATTCTACTAAGCACTTTAAACATTTAACAGCAACTCTATCATTATACACCACATGTTACAGGTGAGGAAACTGTAGGTTAGAGTCAATGCCCAAGTCTTAGTGCAGTTAAGTCATGGTGCTCTTATCTAAGTCAGGCAGTCTAATTTTAATCTGACAACATTTACTTATCACTTTCTAACAGTGGGAAGAAATCTGCCTGAGAGTGTGAGGTGCACCATAAAAAGAGAAGCACAGATGAGGGATTCGATAAGATAAGATGGTGGTATTTGAGTCTATAGATCCAGCTGCTTCTCAGCTGTGCCAGAACCTCTCCCCTTCCTGGAGTTTGACTGTTAAATATTCCTTTAATTATGATATTTCCCATTCTCCTAATAAGTCTCAACTTTTTTCTCCCTTAACCTAATTTGAGTTGAGTTGCTGAATCTCCAAAGAAGGGAAAGATAGTAAAGGCGAGTCCCTCAGGAATGGGCAGAGGAATTGAGAAGCCAACATTCAGTGTTGCTCTCTTTGCCTCTCAAGAACACAAAGGCTCCCTTTCTTTCTGCTTCCCTCTCTTTTCTCTAGATCTTGTCGTTCTCTCCATTGCTTTTCTCCAACTACTCATTTTATTTTCCCTGACTAGAGATCTTCTTTCCTTTTTCATGACTTTTTTGTTTTTTTCCTTCTACACAATGTACAATTTATTTCACAGGGATCAAGAAATAACAAATATATGTATATATATAGTGTGTATGTGTGTGTGTGTGTGCATAGGCTTTTGCTATAACATCTTGTCAGCAAATAACTTGAGCTAATGTAAGATCTGGTCGGAAGGAAAGAGAGCCTAACACTGGGGATGGGGAGGGTGAATGAAGGAGATGTGGAGAGAAGAATTACGCTTTTGGGAGCAGTGGGAAGAAAGACTGTGGATTTTAGATCCATTCTGATCTAATTACCAGATGTGAAATTGATAAAGACCACCCTGTGGCACAAACTTTAGCAGAGAACTGGGTGGTACTCCTCTCAACACTAGCAGCATTGTACACTTCACTCATTTAGAACTCAGTCTATACGTCTTAGGTGTTTGTGTTTTGAATGTCTGAGCTCCTTAATGGGAGAATCTGAAGAATGTTTGGAGGAGCTATAAAAATTGGATTTTAGTCATAGTATCAGTATATGTCTCATATTCATTTTTATATGAGAATTATAATAACTCCCATCTGCCCACCTTATAAAATTGTTGTGAGACATGAAGTTATACAAATAATGTAAATATGTGTAGGAAACTGTAAAGGTATAGGTAAACATGGGAGGTATGAGTCTTAATCTGTGTTTTATCCAGAACCAGCAATCAATATATTCTATGAAATTAAGAAACAATTATTTAAGCAGTTGTTTAAAACGAAGAGAAAGAACCTTCAGCCAGTAACACAATCATCATGTCATCTTGAAAGCATTTTATAATACAATGGATAGAATAGAGATAATGAGATCCATCACTGCTACTATGATTCTTTCTTCTAAGTTTTGTCTACTTTTCTATAAGCATTTCAGGAATCATGCCCCAAGATTCCATTTCTTGAAATTTCTATAACTTTGTCTCAACTGTACACACTTACTTTCATAAATGAATATATGCTACTTTAAGACAGGAGCCATGATTAATTAAGCACCATTCTGAGTACTCAGTAAACACTACAAATATTATTTGAAACATTTTAAAAATCATTCAACTGATGAGTTTTGAACCCAAAAGCCCTGTACCTATATCCATTTGTATCAATTATTACTATGCCATTTGCTTCCCACTTACGATATACGAAGTAGATACAGTTTGTTAATTGCAAATAGCATGCATATGCAGTTGATTTCACTATCTAAAACTGCAAATTACTCACTGCAAGTTACACAGTGTGCTTCTTTCTAGTTTCTGTCACCATACTGATACTTAAAATGATAGTAAAGTTCCAAAATTGTTAGAAAATAGCATGACCAGAGCTTGATGCATCCGTAGACAGTAAACATTCAATCAAATTGCGGGGAGAGAAATGCGGTATAGGAATTGGGTTAAGAGAAACAAATGACCAGAGGAAGTTAGAAAGCTAGTAATGCTGTCTTAGTTGGGTGAAATACCTAGTAGAAAATTAATCTGGAAGGAAAGCATTTGCAGTGGGAGCGTGTGTGTGTGTGTGCGTGTGTGTTTTGTTTTTGTGTTTGTTTTTACTACTTAAGCTTATTGTTTCTTTCATTTGGTGCCTACTATGTGTCAACTACTATGGTAGTCTCTGGAGATTAAAAAATTTAGCTATTTTGCCTTTGTGTAAACAATGTGACAAACACCATAACAAATCGATGTGAGGAATTTAATAAAGATGCTACAGGAGTCTGTGTGTGTGAAATGTGTGTTTGTGAGTTTTTTTTTTTTTTTCTCTGCCCTAAGGAAAGATTTTTATCAGTAAGCAGTGTTTTTAAAGTTCCTCTTTAGTATTTCTTTCCTTCCAAATATTTGGCTTTTCCATTGCTTATATATTTTATGTAAAAATGGGTATTTCCCAATTGTATATTACTACAATTGTACGATTCCTTAAGGTTTCATGGAAATCTCATGTCAGAGCACTGCAAATCAGGAAGTGGAAAATCAATGGTCAGTATGATGTCTCTGAAAGTTTCATTTTGTAGAAGAGAAATCACAGCAGTTACAAGAAGCCATGACGCTTTGATTTTATGGCTAGCATGATCATAAAAATTCAAAGCACAAGGTGGTCATATTTTATGTATGTATTAAGAATGAAATCATTTTCAAGGAAATATGCCTTCTCTCCATGTAGCCTCCTTCATAATATTTTACAGACAGTATAACTTCCCAATTATCTAAATATTGTTAAAGATGATCAAATCTAGTGCAATCTAGCTATGTGTTCTAGGTCACTATTATAAACTACTAGAAATGCAAAAATGATACATAAATCTTCTTTCAAATGTACAGAATAGACTTATTTTTCCAGTAGAATTATGTCCAAGCATAAATAATCACTCCCTTTACAGATTACTGCAAGTACAAAAGCCAGATCGAAACTGACAGGGAATAAACAATGTAGGCTTAGATATAGATGCCTAAAAAAATCAATTCATGAGTTATTTTTAAAAAAACTAAAGACATTTGTAAAAATATCCAATGTAAACATAAATATCTTTAAGCAGATGCAGTTTCAACTTTAAATTTATTTTCCCAAATTCATGATATTTTAGTATGTTATGAAGCACCATACATACATTTACTCTAGCCAAAATAAATTTACTTTAAATAGGCAAGGAGAGCTCAGCCAACATATTTTGGTTAGCCAACATAATTTTTTAAAGCTGTTATATTTTTAAATTGTTAGACATATATAGCCATATAAACATCAGAGCTCTAAAACCAAATTTTAAAAATATTAAAATGTCACAATGCGGACATGAATATCTACACGGACTTTATTGTGTTGGATATAACCAGGAGAAGGGTAAAGAAAGAGGAAAAAGAATACAAGAAGGCACAAAACGGAAGATGAAGCTGTTACTAACACCAACATTCAACATAAACTTACTCTTCAGGGCACAAGCTGGAAGCAAAAGAAAGCCTAATTGCAGGGTGCAGACAACGGAAAATGAAATGAAGATGCAAATGTCAAAACTCAACTAATAGATGACACTTTATTGAATCCTGGTATGTGTACAAGTCCAAAAATGCATACACATGTATCTTCTTGCCTAAATATTAAATATAACCATCAGCTTACTTCTGACATTGTGTTTAAGAGTGAGAACCCTGATTGACAAGGATGAGTGTTCACACTTTGAATATTGCTTTCTGAAACAACTCTTCTGCATGCATTTCAATTCTTTCAATTCTGTGGGGCTTCTAATATAGGTAGGTCCTTTGCTATGTGCTTGAAGGTTTTCTTCCTAGGGACTAGCGGCGCATATGTCTTACTCTGTTGACACCACACTGTTCTCCTAACAAGCAGTGTTTGTAAAAGATAACAAAACATATTTATTGAATTTAATAGAGGGGGTGATAACTACAAATTTAAGTGGTCATATTACTGTCTTTCATGGAGCTGGCTCAATACATAGTGAAGAATTAATATGATCAAAATACAATAAATGAATGAATTTTACTTTACCTTGATGACAAAATTCTCCACATTTTTCTCTTTTATTTTTCGTTTTGAAATAGGGTCTCACTCTGTTACCCAAACTGCTGGAGTGCAGTGGTACAATCATAGCCCACGGCAGCCTTGTACTCTTGGGCTCAAATGATCCTCCTGCCTCAGCCTCCCAAGTGTCGGGGACCATGCCCCACCAAGCCAGCTAATTTTTACATAATTTGTTTTTAGACATGGGGTCTAACTATGTTGCCTAGGCTGGTCTCAAACCCCTAGCCTCAAGCCATCCTCCTGCCTCAGCTTCCTGAGTAGCTGGGATTGCAGAACATTTTTTTCCTTTTATAACAAATGCTCTGCTATTCATACTCATTTTCTCCCTTCCTCCACTTTAACTACTAAAAAGCATTTAATGTTTTTGCTTTCCTGTATACTTCATTTTCTTTTTAAAGTGTCTGTGTATGTGTGTGTCTGTGTGTGTATGTGTGTGTCTGTGTGTGTGTGTGTCTCAAAGGAAAGAAGGCTTGAAATTACCCATGTCCCTTATTGATCAGGAAAGTTCAATTTCAGCACTAGTCAGTGTTGCTCACATTTGGCACATGTACCTTGACATGAAACAACAGGTTATGCAAAAGCAAACAAAACAAAAATCCAGCTACAAGAAAGGGCTTGTGAATTTGTGAAAGACCTAGTTATCAATAAAAAGAAGGTCTAAAACATGGCAATAGAGTTCCTTTTGTTAACATTTCAAGACTGTCTGGCACCCCTTTTTTGTCACAACATTTTGTGATAAGTCTAAATTCCAGAAGTGATCAGAAGATCAAGGAGTTCCCCAACAACAAAACAAAAAAAAGCTTGATTAGTGGAGAACTGTTTGATTCCTATTTTACTTGTTGTTTTTCTTTACATTTATGTCGTTGTCTTCCAGTTTTCTGCCAAACATTTGAGCAGCACGGATTAGAAAGCAAACATTTTCATACCATTTTACATCTAGTGATTTTCGTATGGGTAATATCTATAAAAATCAACATATACAAAAGTTATAAAATGAAGTCTGTTTCCAAGCTGTAACGCAGAAACTGAGCTACTTCTCCAGAGAAGTTTTGATGCCTCTAGTGAATCTGTGCTCTGTGTGTGTGTGTGTCCTTCCAAAGATGTTGTAAGCACATTACACACACACACACACATACACACATATCATTTTTATTTCTATACAAAGAGTAGAATGCTCTGTACGATGTTCTTTTCTGGCTTTAAAAAAATTTAACAATTTATCTTTGAGATGATTCCATATAAGTTTATAAAGAGTTTATAAAGAGTATCTTCCTCTCTGTCTCAATCTCTCGCTCATAATGGCAGCATATTTCCCTATAATACGAATGAAAAATAATTTATTTAACCCATATAATATTGATGGACATAAACGGTATTTCTAATCTTTTGCTGCAATGAATAACCATGTACAACTAACTTTTAAATTACAACAAAATATGTTCCACGTTTCAAATTACTGACTTAAAACAAATTTAAGTTCGTAAATGATTGACTTAAAGACTAATTTGGGAGTACAAGCAATTAGTAAATTGAAGGCTATCAAAGGACATAAATAAGTGAAAGATGTTATTGATTAATCAAAACACAGCTATGGAGAAACATTAAAATAGAAATGAAAGGCCTCAAATTGCAATAGTTTTGGACAGATTTTCTGAAGCTGGTTTTAATTTTAATAAATTGTGCCTCTATGTTTTACCATATGGAGGGAAAAAACCCTACAGGATCGATCATCTAGCATCAACCATTTACCTCTGAAGTCAAAACTGTCCTATCTTCCATCCAATTCAACACCAACTCTGGAATCAGCAAAATCCACAGACTTATTTAAGCAATGCCACATTTGGCTCATGAACATGGATATAGGATAGAGAAAAACTGACAAAGCAGAGGTAAAAGAGGTATCATTATATCCTTACTTTATCAAGTCATGAATGAGAGAGACCAGCAGGATTTCTTTTTTTTAAGGAGGATGAAGGAAGGTTTGGGAATCAAGGAACAAAGTGCTCCATAAATGTCGTCAGATTCTGCAGCCTTTTCATAGGATTTGGCCAGGAGCAAGTCTTCCAGCTCTTGGAAAGTGTGAATGCCGGCTATAGTGTTTACTCCGTTTCCCCATGTGGAATCGCCAAGTATCATTTCTGTCCAAGGGCAGTGTGTGCTGGCACAGGAAAGGAAAAGAAGGAGGGGTAAAGAGGAGAGGTTGGCTAATGTTAAAGGGAGAGCTTTTCCACAGGGTTCTATGGTTGCTATAGTAACAGCTTCTTTTGTTTGTACATATTCAGAACAGCTGCTTCCTTTTGGTTGCTGGTGGCAGGGATATTATGGAGGTAACAGAGGCAAAGAAGCACCACTCCGAAATGGAAAAGTTTCCATTGTCAGATTATTCTTGTTTAACTGGGTTTAACTGTATAGTAGGGTTAAATGTAGTATTTGAAGGTTGGTGAGTAACAAGATCTTTTAAAAGATGGTGAATTCCGACAAGCACCAAGGTGTTCTGTGATCTACAAAGTATCTTGTGCTGGCTTGAACAACAGACCTCCACTCTCTTGTGGCCTTAAAACTTGAAACACTCCAGTTTATTTCTACCTGATATGCACATAAATCGTATTGCAAGCTCCCTAGAAGGTATTTTTCTCAACAGGAGGAAAAAAATACCTCTTCAACATGCCCACTAATCTCTGTATACCTTTCCAAATACTAATTAATTCCTCCAATTAGAGCTTTTTTTGGCTGTAACCATTTACAAAGTTGATTTGCTGCATACAAACACATTTAATGAATATTCATAAACTAATAATATTCACTGAATTTACAGTCCTCTTGCCCACATACTGCTATTGCAACCAGCTTATAACAGCCTTCTATAGACTATGCTCAGGAAAGGCCATCTCCAAGGAAAAGGTAGAGAAAAATACAGTTTTATTTTAAGGAACAGACCGCCTACCAACTGAATTGTATATACTATACTTTATGTGTGTATATATATTCTATATATAGTTTATATATATTATGCATACATATATATGTTAGATTATAAAATACATGCATATGTTCACATATATGCATATATATATATTTAAAACATGGAATAAAATAGAAACTCTAGGGGTTAATAGTTTTGAAGCAAAACATTAAAAATGGCATCTGCAGGTTGAACAGTCAAATTTTGTAAACATACAAACTTAGGATGCAAATAAGCAAATCAGAAGGCACAGCTGTCTTTATAAACAAATTAATCTTGAACATAGGTGTATTATCATGTTTTTAACCCTTTGGGAGTTTTGGAAAAGTACAATACAAAAGCAAAGCGATGCTCTTGATTTAAAATTTGAATTAATTCACCATTTGTCCAACTAGGAGCTTTTAAACTTTAAATTTTTAGTAATATTAATGAAACAATTGACTGGTTTAATTTGGGCACTGCAGCTATTCACAGGTGCTACATCTTGAGACTGGAGTACATGGGAATTTGATTACATATTTGCCTGATAATTCTCACATCAGTCCACTCATCTTATCCCTTTACTTTATAAATTCTGAATGAACTTATTTTGATGATTCAAAATTTGAAGGAATTTAGAGAACAGTAGAGATATTTAAATTATTTAATTAAAATATAGAGTTCCTGAACATTACTCTTGGATATAATATACATACATATTTATTTTACTTCTTTAAATAATATTTCAAATCCAAAGATTTTATATTTATATTTATTTCAGTTAACTATAAACTATTAAAGGTGAGATTTACAGCCTAAAGCCAAGCACAAATGTTCTAATATCTCTGCTTTCAGATTGTAGGCTTTGGGGCAAATGTCTAACCTCTTTGAGCACCCATTTCACAAACTGCAAAACGATGATACTAACGTCTTTGAGATACGGCTTTGAGAGAATCAATTAAGGTAACAGAGATTCATGCTGTGAGTCAACTGTGACTCTTATATGATTCAACTTATGTGATTCAACTTGTAAGAGTCAACTGTGACTCTTATGTGATTCGGATAGAATAATACACATTACGAGAAAGTAATGTTTTGCTGTTCATCTCATGAAGCTTTATTTATTTTCACCTCTTCTCTTCCTCTTATGTTCTTGTGTATTATCAATATGTTGAAGACATCTATATTTCTAAATATACTCTTGAATTTTCTTCCAGGTTCCAGACTTGAATTTCCCAAATATTTGTAACTAACGTCCTACTAGTTATCTCAATTGCACTGGATCCAGATCTGAACAATTTATCACATCTTCCTAAAAAATTTCTCCTCACTGTCACTCTTCTGGTAAAGGCATTACCTTTCTTCTAGTTTCTAAGGTCCGGTCCAACAATCTCAGACTTTCCTTTTCTTCCTATCCAGGTGATGGTTATGCTTTATACCTCTACAACTTGGTACAACCTCAGGAATTTGAGCTCTCATTTTCATTCTCATTCACCTCTGGTTGAGATAATCATGAATTCTTGCTTAGACTATTGTAGTATCTTCAGATCTCCAATTTCTCCAACATTCTGCAGACCATTTTCTTTTTCTGAAGCACATTACTGGCTCCTTGAAATGTTTTATGGTTTCTGGCTTCTAATTGCAAAGCTAAAACTTCTTAGCTTGACTCTCAGGGCATTTCATGATCAAAATCCACTTTACATGTCATTGTTATTTTCATCGCTCTTATAAAGTAAAACTTCTCATGATTCCATAATATTATTCATGTATTTGCAACTTGGCTTTTGTGAGTCTTACTTACTCTCTTCCCCTCCTTTGTGTAGCTTTCCTCTATCCCAACTTCTAGAGGTCAAATATCACTTTAGCCATGAAACTTTCCTCAGTTTAAGGTAGACCTGGTTACCCTTTCTCTGAAATTTACATTTGGATTTCATCATTCTTATTTTTATACATTTTATTGCCTCTATTAGATTTTTAATATGTTATTTATTTAATTAAAATTACTATAACAGCTATTATAATAAACATTAATATGAAAAATATTCCAAATGAATAAAATTTCTACAAATTTAAACAATTTACATGTGACTGCCTATAACTTTTTGATCTATTAATAAAGTCTCAGAGTGAAAGTTGAATTTTTTTCCTAGCCTTTTATCTGATCTCATGTTTTTATATCTTTAGGCTATCCTGTTTGAAATCTTTATAAATAGCTTTAAATTATTGTGATAATACTATGTAATTCACAAATAAAATTATTGCTAGAGTACACCTAATGGATACTATTTTCTCTTTAAAAGAAATGTGAGTGAAAGAACACAATCCCTTTTTCTTTCTGGAGGCAATTGACGCCTGAGACTGAGGTATTTACCTGAGAGCCATTGAAGTCACCAGCTTAACAGGTAAGCCTACAGGCTAAGGCAGAAAAGTATAAAGATAAGAACCTGGATCCATGGTGCCATAGTTGAGCTGTTGAATTACCACTGCTGAATCCGTTCTACCTCCAAACATTTTTTCATATAAGATGATGAATTTCATGTTGTATAACCCTCTTGTAGTTAGATTTTCTGTTATCCTAGGCCAAAAACATCATAAAGAATGGCACAGACATTCAGAGAAATGAGTTGACAGACTATGAGATCCCAGGGAGAGAAAAGGAGATAAAGAGAGTAATGTAGACTTTTTAATTTTTTATGAAGTAAGCTATACTTTTTTTATTTTTGATTAGTCACTAAGGAATTTTCCTGTACCCTCTAAAATATATCCCTATATTATTTGTATTAGTAAACAGTTTTCAGGTTCTTGTATCCAAATGATCTCTAAAAAAGACAACATATATTATCACATTCAATCCCTATGACAATAACTCGGTAAGTTAAACATTTCTTTCTGCTCCGATTAATTCGGTATTATGTATTTTCTCCTCTTGGAGTATTTATTGAATATCTTCCTTTTTCTCCCTTTTTCCATTGGCCACAAGTGTTAAAGTCAAGTGACCACCAGATCAGCCAGCTCAGATATATTTGGAAACACATCAATCTATTTTAAACTTAAGATACTGAAAGCCCCATTTGAACACACAGAATCAATAGTGGAAGCCAATTAGGAATACAGTTAAAGTAAATATAACTTTAGCTTTTACATCTCCAGCATTTTGCTCCCTCTTTCTTTCTCCCACTTCAACAAATTCAATGCATTAAACATTCATTTAATGTGTATCGATGTGAATACGATATCATCCCTGTGTTTGAGAATCTTATACAGTGGAGGAAATAGACGTATATAACTCAGAGAAGAAAAGCAAAAAGGACTAATTTCCAGTTTTTCCATAAAAAGGAAAAATCCTACACATGGCTAACCTAATCTCTCTTCTTGAAGCTTTGAACCTATCTTTTCCCAATTACCCAACTGTTGAAAACTGCACCTCAAATGATAAGTTCACCTCAATCATGACAGTGATCTTTAAATACATTTTGTAGAACTGTAGTTGTTTAATTTTTATACCATGTCAGAATTCTTCCTAGAGCAAAACATGGCTGTATTTCCTTAAACAAGATAATTTGTAACTGTCAAATGATAGACATAATCTGTCTTCCAATACCAAAGGAATAGAGGCCGGGCATAGTAGTTCACCCCTGTAACCCTAGCACTTTGGGAGGCCGAGGCAGGCTGATAAGTTGAGGCCAGGAATTCAAGACCAGCCTGGCTAATATGTCTCTACTAAAAATACAAAAATTAGCCGGGCATGGTGGCATACGCCTGCAGTCCTAACTACTTGGGAGGCTGAGGCATGAGAATCGCTGGAACCCAGGAGATGGAGGTTTCAGTGAGCCGAGATTGCGCTGCTGCACTCCAGCTTCCTTGCAACAGAGTGAGACTGTCTACAAAAACAAAAAACAAAAAACTTATGTCTTGCCAACTTGAACTAAATGTGTCAGCAAATGACAATGAAAGAAGAGCAAATGAAAATAGTGTTAACTTATGACTCACAAAATGAAACAAAAAGCACATCAAGAAGCAAAACCAAAAACCTACAAAAGCAAAACAAAAGAAAAAAAGTGTAAAACTCAATATTTTTAAAACCTTTGAAATAACCCGTCATTTTGTAGCTGGCATCAAACTTTAGCTTATCATAAGCAGTGTTATGACAAAAAAGTACTTAGGATAAACCGTTTCTGAGGTTTCATAAATGTTTACAACCTTATTGTTATCCATTGTTTTAAATAAAAATAAAATGATATGATAAACGGGATTGTCTTTCTCTTAAAATTACAAACACAAAAAATATTTTAATCACTGCCTTCACCAACTGTGAAAATTTATTTTCAACACTCAAACTTGATATTTTATTATTCTTTTCTGGTAATAAAATCATTGTTTGTTAAAGAAAATAATTTGAGATGCTATTTTAATTGAACTTCAGAACTCCAGTGTCGTGGTTTAGTGATTTCTTTTTTGGGAGAGTAAGTTCAAGGGATATACCATGAAATACCAATCTAAGAAAATTCATATAAAGCCTTTCAGATCAGGAAAAGAAACTTTCTACACTTATGTTAATGTCCTTTTACAAATTATTATTTAAAATATATTCTTACATTTATTTTCACTTTAAGCTTATTTTAAACTTGAATCATTTAAACTTGTATTATTTAAACCTTTTATTTTCCTTACCTCATTGATTTTATTACTTGCTTTTATAATGATTAACAAAACATGGGTCAGAAGTGGAGACATCTTATATCCTCAAAAGGGAAGGAAGAGAAAGAAGGAATTGGATAGAAACATTCATTTCTGTGATGCCTATGCAAAGTATTTCATTCTGGGAGTGGTATTTGGTCCTATTTTACAACTCTTATCCTGTGTGGAGCATGGGTAACTGTAGGTTTCTTCTAACTTAGAGCCATAAGATTTTGGGCCAAATGTACCAAGAGCAAGCCTGTTCCCAAGATGAACTGGCATGTGGATGCTCTGGGCTTGTGTGTGGTAAGAATTCAGTCAGTAAATAAATTCCTTTAACTATAAACTCAGTGGAAGAATATTGCCCTCAAAACAAACTTTTTATCACAGAAAATTCTGAATATCAAAATTTATAAAAATGAAAACTCGTGTATAATTCTACCACACTGAAATGATGTTTATAAATATTTGGTGTCTTTCTTTTGAGTCTCCTTTGTTTATGAATGTGTATGCATCCTCACTTGTTTCCTAGAATAATTTTATAGGCATCACTTCAAGGGAAATTAATAATGATATTAATTTTCTATAGACACTTTAATAGTAGCACAATATTTTACATGTATAATCTGTAATTTAACATTTTCTCATTGATCATTTAAATTACAAAGCATTAATTTGTATAAAAACAGTGATGAGCAGCATTGTACATAAATTTATGTGAACCTTGAAATAATTTTTTGAATATAATTTTTGAAAGAGGAGTGAATGAACATTTGAAAGCTCTTAATATATATAACCATACTGTTTGCTAGAAATATACTACTCTCCTACTGTATGCTTTCTCTATATCAGGGAATATTGTCTTTTTTAAAAAATGAGCTAGTTTAGTAAAAAAACTTATCTGATTGTGTTAGTCTGTGTTTCTTTGATTAACAGTGAGTCTAGTTTTAGTTTGAACTATATGTACTTTTCATTTCACTTCATTATCTTTGTATTATATATAATATATGTGAATTTTAGAAACTACACTGCCATTGTGACTTGTTATTTGTTGCACAGAAGACTTTTCTCTTATTGTCTACCATGCTTCCCTTTCTACTCACATGTTACCCTCTGAGGAGGCATTGATGAGTTGTGGTTTGGGGCTACGGAATAGAAATTGAGTGTACATGATGCTTTTAAAAGAGTAGCCATCACATTTAAAAGTCAAATGGATATGGATAAAATGAATAATCAAAGTAAAAAAAAATTGATTATAAAAGGAAGGAATGTAGAGCTATATAACCAAAGAAAAGGGAAAAAAAAACTAATAGATTTTTAGGACCAAGATGATTATACCCTTTTAGGCATTCATTTGCATTGTGTACCAGAAAACTCTTTGACCTCCTTGATGTCCATTAAGTTGCTGCTGTACAATTTCATTATCTTATTTTTAATAAGAACTACTACAAAATGCTAAAATATACATAGTGGCATAAGTGAAAATAGACTTGCTTTATATTGTCTAGAATAAAGTGCATGTTGAGAGTGGATTCAGCATACAGGTCAACAGTGTGAATGCCAGTGTTAAAAAGGCTAGGTATGTGCCTTGGCTCTGCCCTTTACTAGATATGTAAACTTGGGCGAGTTATTTAAACAATCCATGCCTGATTTTCTCATAGGAATATTGTGAGGATTACAGAGTGAATACATGGAACGTGCATCAAACAACATCTGGCTCATAAGCACACCACACATATTGTCTGTCAATTATTAGTAAAGGTAGTAAAGTATGAAAAAACTACACATTTACAAAAATAAGCTATGAATATACTGTTCTCTCATTTATTTAGCAGGTATTTATCAAGTACATACTACATTCCAGATCCATTGCGTGGTGCTAGGAATATAAATGATCCCTTCCTGGTGAACCTGCTCTATCCTATATGTAGCCCCTGGAGAGGAGGTTTCATGTAAGTATTACATGTACACAACTCCATGTGCTCATCTTCGAGTCCAGGGAGGCCAATCATTGGCCAATACAAATGATCTGGGCCAAATAAGTTTCTCTCTGATAAGTGTAGTTAAAATAGTGCAAGACTGAATTGGTTTTCTTTTGGGTGTTCAACTGAAAAGATATATTGATTTAAAGACTGTATTTTGGGCCAAGTATAACTCAAAAATGGTGGTGGAGACAGAGAAAAAGAGAGGAGAAAGATGCAGAGGAGAAAGGAAGGGAAGGGAGAGGACAAGAGAAAGAAAGAGAAGGAGAGAGAGGAGCTATTAAGGAGATGCATTGGGAGAGGGAAGAGAGGAAAGAGCTTCAGACCACGTAGCCTCTAAAAGAGACAGTAGCTCAGTCTCGGACTTTATGATTCCTAATTTCCCTTCCAGGGGACCTGACTGTAGTGCATTCCATAATCTTAAAAGGCAATGGGATTTACTCTCATATCTTTATAATATCTGCTCTCCTCCCACTCATTTTTATCTGAGATATTAGGTATATTTCTGCTTCTCATTCCCCAGGGAGCTTTAACTGGAGTAATGTAGAGAAGATGAACATGAAGTAACTTTCTGGCTTGGGTAGAGATTGGTCATGAGACCAGTTTTCTTAGTCTATAAGAAGTTTCATACATAAGCCCTCTAACAACTTTTAGTTCTTCTTCACTCTTTCCCTGTTCTCAATTCTCTGTTACTAGAGTTGGTATTTGGAGTTCAGCGCCCACTCACCATCTTTGACTAGTATGTAAAGGCTGTGATTTAACATCAATAGAAACTCTGAGAGAAGTGTTCCAAAACTTCTAAAGGGTTTCCTGGAATCCCTAGGATTATTCTGCTGTTTAACAAGTCCCACCAGTATAGTGCAGACATCACTCGGTATCCATGGAAGATTGGTTCCAGGAACCCCCACAGATAACCAAAATCCAAGCATTCTCAAGTTCTTTATTAAATGACATAATATTTACACATAACCTATGCATATCCTGTTGTTTTCTTTAAATTATCTCTACATTACTTATAATACTGAATACAATGTAAATGCCATATCAATAGTTGTTATATGGTATTGCTTAAAGAATGATGATAAAAGAAAAAGTCTGTATGTGTTTAGTACAGACCCAATCATTCTTTTTATTGTCAATATTTTTGATCTGCAGTTGGTTGAATCCATGGATGCAGAACCCACTGATACAGTGTGCTGACTGTAGCCTCTACTTATGGTAGTAAAAGTATAAGAGTAAATATTGAAGTTGAGGAGACTAATGTATGTTGAGCATCTCCTATATAAGCCAAGCACTATGCTAAGTGCTTTACATATACTCACTGTATTACAGTATCTCATTGTATTTTCCTAACAACCTTGTGAGGTTTTAATCATCCTTGTTATACACAGAAGAAAACAGAAAGACTCAGCAAAGTGAAGCACTTACCAGCCTCATGGCAAGTAACAGGGCCAAGATTTCAACCAAGGTTAAAATGTATGACTCTGACTATGCCATAAGAGAGTACTATATAATTTATTTGGTCCCTTGTGTGAAACAAGGTAAACTATTGATAAAAATTGAACTAACAGTAACTGCATTATCACATTGAATATAATAAGTTGAAGCAGATTTTACATAATTTCTAAGACTGGTTATTATCATTTGTTTTTTTAAAAAGACTAACTTTGTCTGATATGGTGACTCTTTTTGGCATGTGTGAGGTAAATGAATGATTCTCCAAATAATAGCAATTCAATAAACTTTAAGTTCCTATTTTGAATACAAAGATGGGAAAAACAGAGATCCTTCTTTCTCACAGAATGAGGCTTTGTAGAAAAACTTATCTAAAGAGCCATAAATCAAAGGAAAATGGGAATTTCTCTTTATTGGAAGTCAATTTATTTTCTGAAATTCATCTCAGTGCTCTAGATGTACAATTTTTCATTTAATCTTTGTTACAATGAAATTGATATTATGTTATTTATCTGATAAAGAAATTGATATGTAAGTCTCTTAAGGTCAAGGATTTTTACCTGTTTTAATCATTTATGTTTGTCCAACACCTTAAACTGTAGTAGGCAGATGGGAGATTCTCCATAAATATATTTTGAATAAATAGAGAATTAGAGAAATTCATTAAACTGTCAAGTAATGCAATCTGTAAACAGCATCTTGGGTTACCAGACAAGTCTAAATCCAAACCCTTTATTTTCTCATTACTCTACACTATGAGGGACAGAACTCTGTATATTTTTCTTGATCTTATGATCAGTGCCTGCACAGAACCTGGCGCATGGTAGATAAGCAGTGAATGTTCTTGAATAAATAATCTCACAAGGTTCTTCCCTATATGCAATAAATATCAAAATATACATTTTATCATATGATTTTAATACTTCTTTTACAGTTATTAAATCATGTAAAAGGAGTTGATAGAGAGTAAATGGGTGTTATTCACATTTACCTCATTATGAAACTGATATTTCAGATATTTGCATTTTAAACTACTGTACATGGTATCAGACATCACTGCCTAGCATGATATTCGGAAATAGAACTGACCTGTGTCTACTTGCAGTAAATTTATTCATTGAGTTATATGCATTTACTACTTGGCCAATTATTGATCCATTGAGTCTACACACTTTAGTGGAGAGGAACCAATTCTTTGTGTGTGTGTGTGTGTGTGTGTGTGTGTGTGTGTGTGTGTGTGTGTGTCTTTCTGAGGGATTCATCTGCCTAGGTCATTCAAACACAATTTTAGTGAAATCCAAAAAAACTTCATTGTAATTTTAATTACTTAAATCAACTGTTATAATATTCAGTTTAATTTGCTTTGTTCTGTTGGCAAATTTATGGCGAAAAATATTTTTTCCAAAAGTTGTAGGAGAGCTTTCACCTTTGGAAAAACAACAGCATTTAAGCAAGTCTTAATTTTTTTTTGAGACAGAGTCTCACTCTGTTGCCCAGGCTAGAGTGCAGTGGTGCCATCTCGGCTCACTACAAGCTCCACCTCCTGGGTTCAAGTGATTCTCCCACCTCAGCCTCCTGAGTAGCTGGGACTACAGGCATGCGCCACCACGCCCAGCTAATTTTTGTATTTTTAGTAGACATGGGGTTTCACCATGTTGGCCAGGATGGTCTCGATCTCTTGACCTCGTGATCCACCCGCCTCAGCTCCCCAAAGTGCTGGAATTACAGGCGTGAGCCACCGCGTCCGGCCCTTAAAATTTTTTATACATCTTTTTATACATGCGCACCCAATATTATACAATTTTCCTGTCCTGTAAGAGCTAGGTTGTTATATGTGCTTCTTGCTATAACTTCTGAATAGTTGCTCACACACTTCTTTCCACTTTTTAATCCAAAAGTCATTTCATTTTTACCCTCCCTTTGGTACCCCACTTCTAATAGCATCCAAACTGTCTTGGGTTGATAACGCCACCTGGTGGTAGAACACTGTCTGAGCCAACCATGTTCCTTCATGGTCTCTTCCCTCTCAGAATGATTGTGCTCAACTTCGTGTCATTGTACATAATCACTGGACACAGTAATTATCTCGCTTTAATTAATTTCTTTCTTGCGTGTGTTCAGACATCCTTTTAAATCCTCTTACTTTTCACCCTCTCAATTGCCTCCACTTCCTCAAGGTACCTGTGTGTTTTCTCCTTCACTCTGTTGCAATCAAGTTTTAACAAAAACTTTCTGATGCATGATCAACTGGTATAGCAAGAATAGTGGTGTAAATGAATTCAAGGAGGTGGAAAATACGAAGTTAAATCATTTGCTTATGAATTATGAATTTGATAAAGAAGAGCAAAATTCTTCTTGTCTCTCTTCCTTGTTGCCAGAAAAGTAATTCCTTTCCTTAAAGGTAACAATAGTCAGTAGTAATCCACAGACATGTGCATAGAGATGTTATTTTCCTCCACAAAAAACTGTAGCCTATTACTCAAACCTTTCTGCATCTCCTTTCATTTCCATGATGATATATCTTAGTGATGTGTTCATGTAAGTACACAAAAGGATACCTCATTCTTTTTTAAGGGCTGCATTGTATTTTACTGCATGATTGTGTCATCATTTATGCAACACATTCTCTACTGAAGCATTTGTAGGGATCTTTCCCTAATCATTTACTACCACTACAAAAAAGGATGCACTCAATTAACAGTGTGCCAGTCAGTGCTGGGGTAGTTGTACAATCAATATCTAGAAACAGAATCCTTGAGTTCTAAGGGTAGGGGCAGAAAATATTATTAAAGATAACAACCCAGTGCCCTAAGTTTTGTGACAATGTCCAAACACAACTTTCAGACTCTGCAAAATCATTTTTATTTACCCTCTTCTATTTTCCTAATTAAACTAATTTTTTCTCAAGCATGGAGACACAGCCCCCATGTCTAACCTTATGTAAAGTTAGTTATGTGTAAAATGTGTTAAGAGTTCCAAACAATTGACTCAACAACTTTTAGGATAGAATGTACTTATAAGTATGAGATTTCTTGTAGTAGACATTATTTTGACTAGTTTCTAAACAAAAGTTACTCAATTCGAAAAGTGTACTGTTTAGAATTAATATGATTTGATCCCTTTTAAGGTTGGAACAGCTGTCACATAAAAAGACTGTACTAAACTGGTAAAATGATATGATGTTAAATTACCATCATTGTTTAATTAATTTAAGAAATAATTCACTAGAGATTATATCCTATTTTATGTATCCAAATATGGCCACTTACATACCCAATCTATATATTATAGACTTAGAATTATATAACTGAAATAGAGATTAAAGATACTCTAGTTAATTTTTAATTATATTTCTAAGGAAACTGAGAACCAGAGATTTGAAGTATTACATACCAATTGTATATTCACACTTATAAATAATGATATTGATAATAACATGAATTTAGTGTGCATTATGTCTACAGCGTTCTGGGAAATGTTTTGTATATATTAACTCATCTCATCCTCATAAAGGCCTCTTTTGATAGCATCTATTATTATTAATTTTTTATTTAGTTTAACAGATGAAACTAAGAGAAATAAAAAGAATTCACAATGTCAGGCTGCAGTAAGCAATAAGGCCAGAGACTGAATTCAGGTTGTTTATTAACATTCATTTACATGTTTATTAAATCCCTATGTTTATTAACCAAATCCCTATGTTTATTGGCTTTCAACTTTATTTATGCATATTCTGATAATCTAAGAGAATGAAAACAAATACACCTAGTGGAAGAGAATGAGGATGGTAAAAATTAGATTGAAAGTGGGAAAAAACATGAAAGTAGTAATAGGGGAGAGAGCAGTGATGTGGTAAGTAAAGGTGTTTTTGGATTTCATTACATATATTATACTTTTTTGAGCATGGGGTCCTTAAAGATTAGTGTCAACATGTTGACATGTAAGAAATCAGCAAATAAATCTAGATACTTGGTTTTAGACTGTCTTTCCCATAAGTCACTAAGCTCAATCCTTAATATTTCAGGGGGTCAGTTAGAAAATGACTAATTCAAGCCTTCACGCAGAGAACACATTGCCATTGCTTAAAATGTCTGAGAAAATTTGCTTTAGTGACTGGCTATTTCAATACCCTGCACAAAAGAAATTATGAAGCTAGATAAATTCAATGAATATTTCTTCACATTGCAGGTCTCTTCACTAGTGAGATGAAAATCAGAATGAAAAACTGACTAAAATTTAGTTTTTTCTAGTGTTATTAATTTTGAAATATGGCATTTAAAAATAGACCTTGCATTCATGATACAAAACTCATACATAATTCTTATAAATAGGTCAAACAATTTTGTAACTCTATTTTATTAAATACATTCAACACATACTAGTAACATTGCTACTGGATTTTGTCCACCCTCATATGCCATACAAGGCAGTAAACAAAACAGATGAAATTCTCTCCCATTACTGAACTTACGTTCTAGTATGAGAGAAAAGATAGCATACAAAATACATATGTAATATATTGTAGGTAGATAATGAAAAGGACAATGAAAAAAAATAAAACAGGAAAGGTGAAGAGGAAGTAAGGGGCACAGTTTTAAATAAAACTGTCACGAAAGGCTTTTCTGAGAATTCGACATTTGAAGAAAGACCAGAAAGAGATGATGGAATGAGTCATGTGGCTATTTTGGAGAAAGGCATTCCAGGAACAGCAACCGCACAGGCACTACAGCAGAGCATGTCTGACATTTTCAAGAAACAATGAGAAGGCCAGTGTGGCTGGAGCTGAGGGAAGGAGAGACAAAAGGTTGGGAGACAAGACCAGAGACCAAATAAATAGTCCAACTTTCAAACTTTGTGGGTCATTGTAAGAACTTTGGCTTCAATAATGAGGATAGAAACAGAGCCACCAGAGAGATTTAATGAAGAAGATAAAACATCTGAATATCAAGAAAAGCAATGATTCTGAGTATGTTTCTGTTGCACTGTTCTGAAAATAAAGTTAAAAAGCTTCAAAGGGACACTGAAGGATCCTCACCAAGGCCATCCATGGAACAGGCATCAACAGCCTGTAGGATGGAGCACTGTATATCTGGTTAAGCTGGAAATCATGTTTCCCCAAATCTCCTTCCCTTCAAGTTATTTTAAGTTGACAGTAAGAGGAGCATGTGTGAGATTTGGGAGGTGAAAGTGGAGTAGTTGAGTAGCAATTAGTCTCTGAGGGTCGTCACAGTCAGATGTTGTGATGGACAGATGCAGAGACACCTGGTGGGTCCTAGCCCGTCATAACTCTTCTCTACTATGCATCCAGCATATTTCTGTTATCCAACAGTGGCTAGGGCCACCACAAAGTGCTTCACTGTGGAGCCACAAAGGTAATAACATATCAGAAGCAATAGTTTCCTACAGATGTTTCTACAAGCTTTCCTTGGCAGACCCACCTGGTAGCTGGATCTGCTTGGTTTCTTAGATTACTTTTCTGATGATCCAACTATAATAATAGTTAGGCTTCATTTTCATGTCTCCTTCCAGAGTTGCGTAAGATATAATTGTGATAATAAATTCCTTATCCCATGACACTCATTAGTGACTCCCCCTGCTTGGACCTGCCTGAAATAGTGCATTTGCAGAAAAACATCCATTTGCTTCAACATTTGATAAACTTGGCAAACAAACTTACATCCTTTGTAGGACATGTTTGGCTCAGGCCAACAATGTTTTGAGATGTTTTCAGGAAGGCTTTTCTGTAGCAGACGGAATGTGGTTTTATAGCTTGATCCAAGGTTTAAGAATAACATTTAATCCCAACTTCTGCTTCCGAATGCTGTCAATTTGGAAAATGAGAGCAGATGTTGACAGAGATATATTTGCTAGTCTGATGCCTTAGCAAACACTCTCTGAAGGAAAGACAACGTGAGACTAGACTGATTAAATATTCTCTCTTAAATTTGTTTTGCCAATCCTTTTAGCAGTATCCTCTGGAGACAACATCTCTAAGATGACGAATACAAAAAGATGTTATTAAAACTCAACATAGTTTCCTTTAATACCTGAGCTTTGAACATAAGAAACCTATATTAAAGAGAATATTTCTGGATGTTTCTATTTGAAATGTAAAAAAAAATGTCTGCTTATTCTCTGGTGATTTCTGACTTCAGGATTTCTCCTTTCTAAATGTATTGAGTCCACTCTAGTTATAGTTCAAAGAGTTAATAACTAGATGTCTGAATAAAATATATGTTGATATCCTTTAAAAAAACAAGTTTCAGGAATTCTCATGATTTTGATTTATGTAGAACTCCCATTTAGTCGGAATTTATATATGTTTTATAATATAGTATTTGGATTTTATAAAATACAGACTGCCTGTAGAAGGGCAGTGGAAGTCTTCAGCAAATTAAAAATGAAAAACATTTATGCTACTTCATACTATTGTTTCAAAGTCAGCAATGATTTATTGAGCTCATCTATGTTCAAGATTCCCTATCACATTGTTTTATTTAATCTTCATGATCATCCTGTGGGCTGCTTTTACATAACATGGAGGCTCCAACAGGTTAAATAATCTGACCGTTTCCTCAGAGCCAGTAGCTGACTGATTTACAGTGTGGACCCTGGCATATTGACCACTAGTGTTCCTTCCTTCAACCCCTGTCATGTTAGGTATAGAAATAATAATCCTGACCCCAATATTTTATTATTTAATCCTTACCAGAGATGCATTAATTCACCTATCACTAACTATATATATAGTCACTGATAAGAAGCACTGAAGAATTAACTTCTTGTTCAGTGGTTTTAGGTTAAATTTTCTTTTTTTCCCCCTAATTTCATCAAATAGTAAAAGGAGCTTAAGCCAGAGAACTCCAGGTTCAAGAACCACCGTTTGGAAACTTGCCAAATTTGGGCAAATGTCTCTCTGAGTTTCATTGTCTTCAGCCACAAATAAAGCCAAGATTTACTTCACCTACAGAATTACAGTAAGGATCAAATAGAGTAAGATATTACGTGTTAGATTCCTTTCCTTTCCTAAAGATCTTAGAAGGTAGCACTACTTTGGATATATTATTGTTTTGGATAATTTCAGCAAATATTTAATAGTAAAACAAATCTTTGACAAAATTATCCCATACTAGCCACAGTAATATTTTAGAAGCATTTAATTTATGATAGAGTTAATTCTACACTAGCAGGGGTTGTAACGCTTTTTAACTGCTAGTTAACCTCCACAGCAATTATGACCAGAACACGAGGGTCTTCATTTTCCTCAATGAAGGATGACGAAAAGGGAGCCATTGTGGAGCTGTTTTGAAGGGAGTTGTTATTCCTTAGACCTCTGACAACTGGAACTCTCAATCTGCCGGTGATAGGTGACATGAGTCCAATAAGGATGGTCTCTTCTATTCAAAGATAGGTCCATACTATTTCCTAATTTAGTTTTCAGAATCAACTTAAAATGTTGCTAACTATACATATATTACACTTTTGAAAGAAAAAATTAGCTTGTCATCAAACAGGATAAACCAAGAGACATCAGTCTTTTTGACTGTTATGAATCACATTTAGCTAAATACACCAGTTAGCAATGTCTGTTCTTGAGATTGACAGTCTTAAATATAATGCTTTAATAAAGCTCTTACTTTCCTATTTGTTTCTTTCTATTCTATCATTACAGTTCTTGCTAAGTATTAGTGTTTACTATATCATGACCACTTAATATTTTACATTGGAAGTTTTACAACATTTCACTGACTTTACTTTTTTATAATAATTTGCTACTATTGGGCTGTCTTGATTTTCTTCATTGAAGTTTTTTTTTTCAGTCACTCAAATCTAACTTGCTTTAAATATTCAAATAAGTGAATTAGAAAGGAAGGCTTTCTGTGTTTTGGATTTTCTCCTGTTTTCCACTATTACTCCTTATTCAGTCTGCCTGTGGAATTGTTTTTTGTTTTTTGTTTGTTTGCAGTTGGGGGTGCATTTTTGTTTTGTTTTTGTTGTTGTTGCTTGTTGACTGTTTTGACTGTGTGGTTTTTGGGGGCAAGTTTTTCAGGCAAGAGTCTGCGACCAGTGCTACTTACCATCTCCTGAGAATGGACACTGAATTGTAACTGCACTACTCTTATTAGACTATTAATTTTTCAAATTATTTAATAAACTCCCCCTTTCCATGGTTTGACAAACTTGAGTTAAAACTAGTAGTATGGACTGGGTGCAGTGACTCACGCCTGTAATCCCAGCACTTTGGGAGGCTGAGCTGGGCAGATCAAAAGATCAGGAGTTCAAGACCAGCCTGACCAACATGATGAAACCCCACCTCTAGTAAAGATGCAAAAAAATAACCTGGGCATGGTGGTATGCACCTGTAATCCCAGCTACTCAGGGTGGGGGGGGGGAGTTTATCCAAACAATAGTGGATAATTTGAAATTATCCAAAACAATAGTGCATCCAAAGTAGTGCTACCACCTGTAATCCCAGCTACTCGGCGGCGGGGCGGGTGGTCGCTGAGGCAGGGAAATTGCCTGAACCAGAGAGGTAGAAGTTGCAGTGAGCCGAGATCACACCACTGCACTCCAGCCTGGGCAACAGAGTGAGAATCCGTCTCAAAAAAAAAAAAAAACTGCTAGTATGAGCCAACATTCTTGGAACACTTACTGTGTGCCAGGTACTGTTTCATGAGCCTGACATATGTCAACGCCTTCTTACTTAAACTCCATTATGTAGCTGCAATTACCCCCATCCTACAGATAAGAGAACATGCACAGAGGTAAGCCAATTGTCCAAAGCCACACAATAAGCAAGTCACAAAGCGAGATATTGGACCCTGGGAATATGACTTTTCAAGCTTGTACATCTATTATAAACAAAACAAATTTTAAAATGCATATGATTTTTACAGATTCTGTTTAAATAAATGTTGGTGTAATATCTTTGAAAATGTTTCAAAAAGTTTCGGTGTATTTAAAGCATTTTTAAATTATGCCTTCAATTATAAAAATTCTAAATGTAAGCTGCTGTCTAACATAAGCATGCTTAAATTTACTGAACATTACCTAGGTTAATTTCAGTAAATGGGGAGGTATCCAGATGTTCAGCATTTTAAGCTGCATGATTTAAAAATAAATAAGTAAGAAGAGGGGTATTATCAGTGACATGGTAGAATGGGAGTTTCCCCTCACAAAAATATCCATTTGAACAACCATCCACTTGAAAATACCTTCGCACTCTCTATGGAATGCAGGTGAAAGATTACAGCACTTGAGCGAAGCACAAGAATAAGAAAAGATGCACAGCGGATGGTAAGGAGGACAGTTTTATATTACCTGCATCAACCTTCCCCCAAAACCATGCAGCACTACATGGAGAATTATACCCTTTGCATGTGGGGAGAAGAATGGATTGAGCAACGACTTCACAGTGAACCTCAGTATCAGGCCTTCTCCAGTTAACCCTGGAGCCAGGCTAGGCCCTGCAGACCAAGCAATAGGCCTGCCCTAGTTTCAACCTGGCCTGGGCAGTCCCAGGCTCCAGCCTGGCACCTGTGTATTTAGGCTCCATGTGTAGGATATTCTCCATGGATTCAGACTCCAGGCCAGTGCCTACAGACCCAGAACTCAAGCCCACTCCTCAGACTCAGGCTCCAGGCTCACCTTAGTGTCAAGCTGGCTCCTGCAGCCCCAGATTCTAGCTGGTGCCATGAACCCAGGCTCTAGGCCCACTCCAGTGCAATACCAGACTCAGAGGTTCCAGGCTGGCTTCTATAGCCCCAGGATCCAGGACCAACCTAATGCCAGGCCAGCCTCTGTGGCCCTGAGCACCAGGCTGGCATCCATGAATTCAGGCTTGAGACTGGTACTCATGGATCTTGGACCCAGTTCCACACACATAATCACAGACATCAGGCCCACCCCTCTGTATTCAGGTGCCAGCACTACCACAGAAGACTGCAGTGCCTGGCTAGTTCCACAGACTCATGATTAAGTCTTTCCCAGGGATCAAGGCAGAGACCTGGCCCAGGACCAGCCCAGCCCCCACTGACTCAGACTCAAGGTCCAGCTAACGTCAGTTCAGATGCTATATACTCAGTTTCCAGGCCCATCTCAGTAGACCCTGGTGTTAGGCTGGCATTCACAGACCCACAGACTCACAGGCTCCAGGACCACCCACAGTGACCCTAGTTCCAGGCCTACTCCAGTGAGCCAAGGCTCCAGGCCCACGTGCCTGCTGACCTAGGCAGCAGGCCAGCCACCTAAGGACTCCAGCAGCAAGGTTATCTGCAGACACTTCAGCCTATCTACCTAGAATCTTTGGAAAGGCTGACTGGTGAAGTGCTTTCTTTGCCAAACACAATATGTAAAGAGTAGAGGAGGACCCCAATTCTTCAAATGGTCAGATACCAAGGGGAGACCAAAATGATTGCTTATAATCACGGAATCATGACACCAACAAAGAAAAAAAAATAAAGCATCCATAGTCTATCTTAAAGAAATGAAAATCCATGAACTGTGTGGCAAAAATTAAAAATACAAATAGTCTCTGACTTATGATGGTTGACTTATGATTTTTTGACTTTACAATGGATTGAGATATTACATGCAGTTTTGACTTATGATAGTTTTATCAGGACATAACCCCATCATATGTTGAGAAGCATCTGTAATCATTTTAAAGAAGTTCAATAAGCTACAAGAGAACACCACTACCTGAAATAAAAATCAGGAGAACAATAAAAAACAAAATTAAAAATTCAACAAAGAGACAGAATCCATATAAAAGAACCAATCAAAAATTCTGGAGCTGAAGAACACAATAGATAAGATTGAAAATTCTTTAAAGAACTTTCAGTAGGAGACTTGATAAAGCAGAAGAAAGAATTAGCAAACTCAAAGACAGGTCATTTGACCTAATTGGAGAAACAAAAACAAAAAGAAATAAAGAAAAAGAGGGAAGAAAGCCTACAGGGCTTATCGGAGACCATCAAGTGAACCAATTATGTATAATTTAAGTCCAAGAAGAAACAAACTAAAAAAAAGAAATAGGCAGAGGGATTCTTAAAAGAAATAATGGCAGAAAACTCTAAATCTGGAGAAGGAGATGCATATCTACATTCATAAAATGTAAAATACCCCAAATAGATCAAATAGAAAGAGATTGTCACTGAGACATATTACAGTGAAATTATCAAAAGTCAAAGGCAAAGAGAGGATTATAAATTAGCAATAGAAAAGCAACCTATAACATACAAGGGAACCACAATAAGACTATCAGAAGATTTCTCAGCAGAAACCTTGATGCCAGAAAATGATGGGATGATATAACCAGGTACTGGTAAAAAAAAAAAAAAAAAAAAAAAAAATCCAAAACTGTCAACTGAGAATATTGCATCTAGCAAAGATTTTCTCAAAAATGAGAGATACTTTCCCAAACAAACAAAGACTGAGGGAGTTCATCACTATAGTTGCTTTACAAAAATGCTAAAGTGATTTCTTCAAGTTGAAACAAAAGCAGACAAACAACATGAAAATACTAAACTCACTGTAAATAAGAACATAATCAAATTCAGAATATTCTAATACTGTGATGGTGGTGTGTAGATGATGTTTGACTTCAATATAAAAGTTAAAAGACAAGACCATTAAGATTAATATAGCCACCATCATTTGCTAACAGATTTACAATATTTATTGAAGCACCTAAGAATATAAAGCAAAAATTGAAATAACTGAAGGTAGAAATAAACAGCAATACAATAATAGTAGAAGACTTTAGTAACCCACTTTCAACAATAAACAGATCATCCAGGTAGAAAATCAATAAGTAAACATTGGATTTGAACAACACTGTAGACCAAATGAACCTAACAGACATATATAAAACATTCCATTCAACCACAGTGGAATACACGTTCTTCTCAAGCACACATAGAATGTTATCCAGGATAGATCATAGATTAGGCCACAAAACAAGGCTTACCAAATTTAAGAAGGTTGAAATCATGTCTAGGATCTTTCATGAACAGAATGGTATGAAATTAGAAAACAATAACAGGAAGAAAATTAGAAAATTTTTTTAAAAGTTGGAATTAAACAACACACTCCTGAATATCCAATAAAGAGGAAAGCAAAAGAGAAATAAAAATATCTCTAGATAAAAATGGAAACACAACATATCAAATCTTATGTGATATAGCAAAACCAGTTCTAAGAGGGAATTTTATAGCAATGAACACCTACATCAAGAAAAAATAAAGATTTCAAATAAGCAACCTAACTTTACACCTTAAGGAGCTAGAAGAAAACACCAAAACAAAATTAAGCCAAAAATGAACAGAAAAAAATCAAACTATATTAGAACAGAGATAAAATAAAGACTAGAAAACAACAGAGAAGATCAATAAAAGTAGGAGTTGTTTTTTTAAGAAGATAAACAACATTGACAAAACTTTAACTAGATTACCTAAGAAAAAAGAGATGACTTAAATAAAATCATAAATGAAAAAGGAAGCATAACCACTGATATCACAGGAATATAAAGAATTACAGGGTACTATTTGCATAATAATTCACAAACAAATTGGGTAACTGAGAAGAAATGGATAAGTTTCTAGAAAGACACACCTACTAAGACTGAATCATAAAGAAAATTAAAACAGAACAATAATTAATAAGAAGAAAAAAGTTGAAGCAGTAATCACAAATCTCTCGTCAAAGAAAAATGCAGAAACTAATGGCTTCTCTGGTGAATTCTACCAAACCTCTGAAAAAAAATACAAATTCTTCTCAAATTCTTCCAAAAAATTAAAGAGAAAACACAAACTCATTTTACAAGGTCAGCACTATCCTGATATCAAAGTCAGACAAGGACACTACAAGAAAAAGATTATAAGCCAATATCACCAATAAACATAGATGCAAACATCCTCACCAAAATACTAGCAAACTGAATGGAATAGCACATTAAGAGGATCATTCATCATAGGAAAGTAAGATTTATGCTGGGGAGGAAAGGATGGCTCAACATACACAAATCAAAAATTGTGATACACTACATTAACAGAATGAAGGATAAAAATCATATGATCATCTTAATATATGCATAAAAAGCATTTGATGCAATTCACAACTCTTTCATAATAAAAACTCTCAACAAATTAGATAAAGAAAAAAATGTATTTCAACCTCAAAAAGGTTGTATATGACATATCCACAGTTGAAATCATACTCAACGGCGAAATGCTGAAAACTTTTTCTCTAAGACCAGAACTAAGACCAAGATGCCCATTCTCACCACTTGTATTCAACATAGTACTGGAAATCTTAGCTGGAAATATTAGGCAAGGAAAAGAAATAAAAAGCATCCACATTTGAAGGGAAGAAGTTAAATTGTCTCTACTCACAGATGCCATTATCTTATATAAAGAACACCCTAAAGACTATACCAATAAATCTGTTGAAACCTAATTTAGTGAAGTTTCAGAATAAAAAAGTCAACAGACAAAAATCAGTTGCATTTCAATACACTAACAACAAACTATCCAGAAAAGAAATTAAGTCAGGTAGCATGATGCCTCCAGCTTTGTTCTTTTTTCTTAGGATTGCCTTGTCTATTTGGGCTTTTTGTTGTTGTTGTTTCATATGAATTTTAAAAATAGTTCTTTTTCTAGTTCTGTGAGGAATGTTGATGGTAGTTTAATAGGAATACCACTGAATCTCCAAATTGCTTTGGGCAGTATGGCCATTTTTATAATATTCTTTCTTCTTATCCATGAGCACAAAATGTTTTTCTATTTGTTTGTGTCACCTCTGATTTCTTTGAGCAGTGTTTTGTGGTTCTCCTTGTAGGGATCTTTCACTGCCCTACTTATCTGTGTACCTAGTATTTTATTCTTTTTGTCACAATCATGAATGAGATTACACTCCTGATTTGACTCTCAGCTTGACTGTTGGTGTATAGCAATGCTAGTGATTTTTGCACATTGATTTTGTATCCCAAGACCTTGCTGAAGTTGCTTATTGGCTTAAGAAGCTTTTGGGCTGAGACTATGGGGTTTTCTAGATATTGGGTCATGTCACCTGCAAACAGGGATAGTTTGACTTCTTCTCTTCCTATTTGGATGTCCTTTATTTCTTTCCCTTGCCTGATTGCCCTAGCCAGGACTTCCAATGCTATGTTGAATAGGATTGGTTAGAGAGGGCATCCTTGTGTTGTGTCAGTTTTCAGGGGGAACACTTCCAGTTTTTGCCCATTCAGTATGACGCCGAATGTGGGTTTGTCATAGATGGCTCTTATTATATTGAAGTATATTCTTCAATACTGAATTTATTGAGTTTTTTTTTAACATGAAGTGGTGCTGCATTTTAGTGAAAATCTTTTCTGCATCTATTGAGATAATCATGTGGTTTGTGTCTTTAGTTCTGTTTATTTGATGAATCACATTTATTGATTTAGTTATGTTGAACCAACCTTGCATTCCAAGGATAAAGCCTATTTGATCATGGTGGATAAGCTTTTTGATGTGCTGCTGGATTTGGTTTGCCAGTATTTTATCGAGGATGTTTTGCATCAATGTTCATCAAGGATATTGGCCTGAAGTTTTCTTTTTTGTTGTATTTATGCCAGGTTTTGGTATCACAATGATGCTGGGTCATTGAATGAATTAGGGAGGAATCCCTCCTTCTCAATTTTTTTGGAATAGTTTCACCAGGAATAGTGCCAGCAATTCTTCATACATCTGGCAGAATTCATCTGTGAATACATCTGGCCCTGGCTTTTTTTGGTTAGTAGGCTATTTATTACTGACTCAATTTCGGAGCTCATTATTAGTCTGTTCAGGGATTCAGTTTCTCCTGGCTCAGTCTTAGAGTGTATGTGTGTCCAAGAATTTATCCATTTCTTCTAGATTTTCTAGTTTATGTGCATAGAGGTGTTCATAATATTCTCTTGTGGTTGTTTATATTTCTATAGGGTGAGTGGTAATGTCCCACTTGTTGTTTCTGATCCCCCTTGTGTTTATTTGAATCTTCTCTCTTTTCTTCTTTATTACTCTAACAAGCAGTCTATTTATTTACTTAAAAATAAAACCCAGCTCCTGGATTTGTTGATCTTTTGAATGATGTGTGTGTATGTGTGTATGTGTATGTGTGTGTGTGTGTGTGTGTGTCTCAATCTCCTTCAGTTCAGCTCTGATTTTGGTTATTTCTTGTGTTCTGCTAGCTTTGGAATTTATTTGCTCTTAGTTCTCTAGTTCTTTCAGTTGTGATGTTAAGTTGTTAACTTGAGAGCTCTCTAACTTTTTGATATGGGAATTTAATCTTATAAATTTCCCTTTTAATACTGCCTTAGCTGTGTCCCAGAGATTCTGGTATGTTGTACCTTTGTTCTCATTAGTTTTGAGCAACTTTTTGATTCTGTCTTAATTTCATTATTTACCCAATGTGGTACATACACATCATGGAATACTATGCAGCCATAAAAAGGAATGAGATCATGTACTTTGCAAGGACATGGGTGGAGCTGAAGGCCCTTATCCTTAGCAAACTAGCTCAGGAACAGAAAACTAAATACCATATGTTCTCACTTAAAAGTGGGAGCTAAATTATGGGAACACATGGACACCTAGAGGCAAACAACACACACTGGGACCTATTGGAGGGTGGAAGGTAGGAGGAGGGAGAGGATCAGCAAAAATAACTAACGTGTACTAGGCTTAATATCTGGGTGATGAAATAATTTGTACAATAAACCCCGATGACACAAGTTTACCTATATAGCAAACCTGCACATGTACCCCTCAACTTGAAATAAAAATTAAAATATTAAGAAATCAATCACTTTACAATAACATCAAAAAACTTTACAAGTAAATGTAACCAAAGAGGTAAAAAGATCTGTATACTGAAAACTATAAAACACGGATAAACAAAAAGATATCCCTGGTTCATGGATTGGAAAGTTAATATTGTTAAAATGCTCATTCTACTCAAAGTTATCTACAGATTCAATGTAATAATTATCTTAAAAAATCCAGTTCATAGAAGCAGAGAGTAGAATAGTGGTTGCCAGGGAACAGGGATTGGGAGGAATGGAGTGATGTTGGTCAAATGGTAGAAAGTTTCAATTATTCAGGAGAGAAAAGCTCTGGAGATCTATTTTTTATTTTCTATTCATTTTTTAACTTAGAGTTCATTTTGCCTTGTATGGAAATCTAATGTACAGCATGGAACTGTTGTTAACAGTGCTGTGTTGTGTACTTGAAATTTGCTAAGAGAATAGATCTTAAATGTTCTCACCACAAAAAAAGGTAACTATGTGAGGTAGTAGGTATGTTAACTGATTGTGATGATTACTTCACAATGTATACATATATCAATACATTACATCTCACACCTTAAATATATACAATATTTACTTGTCAATTATCCCTCAGGAAAGCTGAAAAAATAAATAAAATTTACTTGTTTCTCATTTAGAAATTTGCAAGAATATTTCCAGAACTTAAAAAAGTAGTATGTATACTGGCTAGAACTTGATAGTAAAGTCAAAACACGAAAGGAAAACAAAGAAGAAAGGAAGAAAGGAAGGAAGGAAGGCAAGAAGGAAGGAAGGAAGGAAGGAAGGAAGGAATGAAGGAAGGAAGGGAGGGCGGGAGGGAGGGAGGGAGGGAGGGAGGAAAGGAGAGAAGGATGGAGGGAGTTGACCATTTACATACCAGGAACTAACTCAGATATAGCGTATACCTGATAACTGAGCATGCAATCTACTTCTTGTTCTTGCCTGTGATCTGTAAGTGTGCTGCAGATGGCATCAATGCTTTTCTCCTAAAAACAACTCAACTCAGTCCTGGGCTAGAATAAGATGCTAAAACATTGGAGAAACTATTAGAGCTGCGGCTTCTGTATATTCACTTGGTACTTATACATTAACTGCCAGAATAACTTCTGCAAATATTTAACAATCACTGTCCTTTTAATGTTTACTCTTTCTCTTTTTCTCTTATACGCATGTTCTTAAAGACACTTATACTGTAAAGCCTATTCCTATTGCTCATATAGTAAAAGAAAGTCTCAGACAAGTTTTACTTGATTGAATTACTTGAAGTTGCTCTATTAATTAGGCTTACTAAGCCAGTTTTTATTGTATAATTTATACATTCCCATTAGTAATATATGATAATGCCTTCCAAAAATGCCTAACTGCAAACTATAACGTAGTTTAGACTTAGAAGAATTTGACATGGAAAAATGGCGTTATTAATATGTACAGAAACACATCAATTTTATTTCTTGATATTCTTCAATTTTAATAGTTTTAAAAGTTCTGATTCATGACCTTGAGTAAAATACATACCAGAGCTAATGAAATTATACTACATTTTAAAATTTCAAGCTATGCATACCACTCTTAACTATTTGCCTAGTTGGTCAGTAGTTAAGAATATGCTTTAGTTTTTAGTACATTTAAAATGAGTAAGTATCCACAAAATCTATATTCTTAGGTATCTCATTTCATAGATACAAGCGGACTCATTCATTAATTTTATATTGAGGTTTGCTTTGCATATTGTCAATGATTTTATATTCTATGATTCAGTAATTAGGCATTGCAATTGCTTTCTATTAAAATCTTTTTTATCATTACCAAATTCGGTGGATAAATTGGAATTAAATTGTTGAAGACTATACTTTCAGGGGAGTTTGATGGTGAAAGGGGAGAGAAAATGGTATGGAAGGAAGGGTCAGCAACAAATGAGGAATCTAGGTTATAATAGTGTTCAATTTTTTTTTTTCCATTTCAGGGACACCCTCTTTTTAAAGGACATTCTATTCAAATGTAGCTTCTCTGGTTAAAGTATGGCGAAGTCTGTCCTGTGGGCACTCCCCATTGACTCCTAGCAGCTCTTGAGCCCCATCTTCAGGATCCATAGTTTGATAGTCACTGACCATTAACTCTGAAAATCTATAGTTCCAATCCTGTGAAATGAGAAGAAAGTTGAAGCAATAAAGGAAGTCTTTGCCTGCATTCAGATTCTGACACCAAAAACTCCTCTGATTATACTGAAGTATGTAAGAAAACCTTCTCTGGAAATCAGGGACCGTTTCTGTTCATCTTATCTTGAGCTACAACCCAAATAGGAGTACACATATGTAGGATTCAATAAATAATTTAAGATAATTGTGAACACCTTGCTCTGGCTGGTTCTATTTTTACATTCAGAGAGGAAAGCATTCTGCATTCTCCCTATAAACAAGTCTAGGAGCATAGGGTCATGGACATCCTCTGTGCACAAAATTACAGTCCGATGTTGGGTATCTTTCCCCTGTGAAGTGAAGGGCAATAGAAAAGTAAACAAAGAAGACCACAGTGTAAGATATCACCTTAAAATATAAACCTGAAGACAAGAAAAACCAGGCTCAAGGAACAAATGAACAGGAAAGTTGAAATTCTAGAATACATTTGTTTTATACCAATATTATTTACATCTTGTTTAAATGAAAAGTTGTTTACATACCAATGGATGACAACAAAGAAACAGCATGGAAACTGGAATCAGAGGCCTGTGTCTGAATTTCATGTCTACCATTGAACAACTGCATAACATTGGGAAATTTACTTAGTTTCTATAGACCTCATTTTTCTTATCTGTAAAATGGCTTCCACAATCTGAAACTCAAAGGTTTCTTGACAAGATTGAATGTGATAATGCATGTAAGGGATCAGGACGAAACCCAGCACATAAAAGACTGCAAGCTAACACTGTTTACAAACACTGTTTCCAAGGAAAAAAAAAAAATGCTCATTGAAACTGAAGGCACCAGTGTCTGTTGGGTTCAGCACGTAGCGAGATGCTCAACTATCTGCCTCAGGTAAGCTTAGTGCGCCTACATACTTCACTAACGATAGCAAGTTTAGAGGTTCTTTGCTCATGTAATTCAGGTGATATAATTGTTCTATGGTTATGCCCTTCTCACCTTGTCTTAAATAGTGCAAAATATGTGATACCATTACACATTTCTTATCAGGAAAATATTTCAAAGGACAGGCACTGTCTGTAGTTCCTTAGTAACAGCAGCTACATGGAGCATCTTCTGTATTATGTTTAGCATGGTGCATATATGAACAAGTAATCACAACTCCTACACACCAGCAACTACAGAAATGTAGCTTCTATAAAATAGGTGGCATTCATATTTGTTTGTTGGCTATTACCTGGGACTTTTTAAGAACATGTTTTTGCTTAATCTTGTTTTCTTTTTAAATTCTAAACCCTTTTTTGTGTAATGTTGCAGCAGAAGCCAGGGTCTTAGAAAACATCTCCTGTTCTGATCTGGCACAGTTCCAATTATATGGATAACCTTCCATTTGTAGAGCTCTGAAATAAGTGTCACAAGGATACATATATTTAAGATGCAGGTCCGCCTAGAAGAAGTACAATCTGGTTGAAGGATGGTGGGGCAATAAAACAAGTACATAACTCGCTTTATTACAAGGCATAATATGGTAAATCCTCATCTATTGGGACTACCCAAGTTTGACAACCCCTGTCTCTCATGTCTTATGGCCACCAATGACTGCAGTCTTTCATTGTGAACTTGGGTTTGGTCTCAGAAATCTTCTCAACACGATGCTCTGTCAAGCCAACAATGTTTGAGCAAAGTCAGTCATTTATTTAGTATCTCTGGATTATTGCATTAGTGATTCTTACTGAAAACACTCAAGTCACCTGAGAGAACTGATCTGTTTATTAATAACTTTTAGGATGTCAACATTTCATATTTGAACAGAGAAATCTAACATTACTTGACAGAAAACAGGAGTGGTCATAGGAATGAAAAATTCACTTATCTTTAGGAACCAAGTTATTATTATAAATGAGTGTCATGGACTGGAAAAGAAAACAAGGACTGGTTGGACCAGAATTATAGGAGAATGCAGACACAAAGGTATTTAAATTTTTAAATTCTAAGAACAAAATATAACTATAGTAAAGAAATCTTTGGACTATTTTTGGCGTATGGATCATGGTTTGCAAACTCTTGATCTGTGACACAGATGTTAAAGGTGGGGTAATGAGGTTGTGTGTGCAGATCTCCAAATGCCAGAGCATCACGGGCAGCACTAACCTTCATGGTGCCCATAAGAGGGCTATAAGCCAGAAGCAAGTTCTCCATTCTGCCCTAGTCAGGCCTGACTATACCAAGGTTTATAACTGGAGATACAAGCCAAGTCATATCCCTGATAATTCAGCAACGTCCAGAGAAATATGGCATGAATTCATACAAATTAATCAAGTGCATAACATTAAGAAACTGCAATTTTGAGTTGTTGCGTATGCTGTTTATAGTGGCCTATTTCTAAATTAAAAGGAAGACTATTTCTGTTTTTCTCTTTCTGCACTTGATAAAATTAAGAAAAATGTGGACAATGACAAGAATAATAATAGAATTTGTAATATAAGTTCAAGGCATCCTTAAATAAATATACATTTATCTGCTTTCAGTGAATGAAGAACAGAGGTGAAAAAGCTATCTCCTTCTGTGTCCCATGTAAACTATACATAGTTATAGATCACTTATACCACACTTCCCTGTTTTCCTTAGTAGAAGCATCCTTCCTAGAAGCAGAGTATTTTAAGAAGAAAATGAAAGTAGTTTGGCCTAAGGCTTTTTAAAATTTACATTTTATTCCTTGTGAATTTGCTATACCAGAGAATTGCTGAAAGAAGAATTAGAGAACTAATACTTTTGAAAAAAATTCATATAAGAAAATCTTTGCTAAATCTCTGACCTACATTACAACTGGTATTAATATGGTAGGATTCTTACGAGATACACGTGAATTTTAGAAAATTATACACAGATATTTCAAAGTCTTCAATACATGTTCTACATATTAGGTGACAGAATCTTGAACAAACTCCTAGGATTCATTTTCTAAGAATTTTGTTGTTCTCCTAGCCCAAGAATATTAGTTACGCATTCAGTCCAAATGCATTATTGGTGAAATTTTGGCTTAAATCAATATAGTCAGCAATATTTATTGAACACCTCATGTTTGTGTTTGATTCTGTCACCTTCTTAAAAAAAGCAGTAAGCATAAATCCACCTTTCAAAATGTTTTTTAAAAGACTGCCTTAAAACTGTATCTTAAAAATATTCAGATATAGTGAAATGCCCCATAGAATTTTTTGATAGAGACCTTTAACAAATTTTACACTATCTTTTTTCCTTATCAAGTGTATAGTGCAAACTAGGCACAACACTATGAAAGAAAAGTGACCCCCCACCTATAAAGAGGCCCCAATTCAATAAGGGAGATAGACAATAAAAAACAATTACAAATCTGCTGCAAAAGACCAGACATCCAGTGTCATCTCACATACTGTACATTTTGGATTGACTAATTCCTGTGCAAGACTTCTAGACAAACTCTAAATGACCGCTTATGATTAATTCTAGTGTATTCTTGGTGAGCAGTGTTTGCATAGGGTCAGTTATGTGTCTATTACTGAAGACCCTCTGTATGAAGCCCCACTTGAGAAATATCTTTTATTTTTTTAAGTAGTAGGCAAAGCTTTGCTTCCCACGAGAAACAGATGTTTTCTCCTTTTTAACTGGCCCTTTGTACATTTTCCTTAAGCTGTGAAAAAATTCATGCCAAATTCAATGCTCAAATATAGCAATGATGGGGTCTGAATGGTCCCTATATTGTTTTTAATTTTTTCTCCCTAAATTTTTTATTTAATTTAAATTTATTCTTTAAATTTTTGGAGAAATATTTTACTATTGAATTCCATACATCTTTCTAAAACAGTAATATATTCCTTGTGGAACCACATGAAGCATAGGTAATAATCAACTAATATTTTTAAAAGATGAGGTAAATATTAATATATCAATCATTACAACTCAGACCTTTAATATTTAGAAGACTGTTTTATGATCGTTATAAATATTTTTAAGTAATCCTCATTTTCTCAAATTGTTCTGTTCAAAAAACAATATTCATAAAATTAGAATTTATCTTTTGAGAAATGTCTGTTCATATCCTTTGCCCACTTTTTGATGGGGTTGTTTGTTTTTTTCTTGTAAATTTGTTTGAGTTCTTTGTAGGTTCTGCATATTAGCCCTTTGTCAGATGAGTAGATTGCAAAAATTTTCTCCCATTCTGTAGGTTGCCTGTTCACTCTGATGGTAGTTTCTTTTGCTGTGCAGAAGCTCTTTAGTTTAATTAGATCCCATTTGTCAATTTTAGCTTTTGCTGCCGTTGCTTTTGGTGTTTTAGACATGAGTCAACAGACATATGAAAAAATGCTCATCATCACTGGCCATCAGAGAAATGCAAATCAAAACCACAATGAGATACCATCTCACACCAGTTAGAATGGCGATCATTCAAAAGTCAGGAAACAACAGGTGCTGGAGAGGATGTGGAGAAATAGGAACACTTTTACACTGTTGGTGGGATTGTAAACTAGTTCAACCATTATGGAAAACAGTATGGCGATTCCTCAAGGATCTAGAACTAGATGTACCATATGACCCAGCCATCCCATTACTGGGGATATACCCAAAGGATTATAAATCATGCTGCTATAAAGACACATGCACACGTATGTTTATTGCAGCACTATTCACAATAGCAAAGACTTGGAATCAACCCAAATGTCCATCAGTGACAGATTGGATTAAGAAAATGTGGCACATATACACCATGGAATACTATGCAGCCATAAAAAAGGATGAGTTTGCGTCCTTTGTAGGGACATGGATGCAGCTGGAAACCATCATTCTCAGCAAACTATCGCAAGAACAGAAAACCAAACACCGCATGTTCTCACTCATAGGTGGGAACTGAACAATGAGATCACTTGGACTCAGGAAGGGGAACATCACACACCGGGGCCTATCATGGGGAGGGGGGAGGGGGGAGGGATTGCATTGGGAGTTATACCTGATGTAAATGACGAGTTGATGGGTGCAGTAGACCAACATGGCACAAGTATACATATGTAACAAACCTGCACATTATGCACATGTACCCTACAACTTAAAGTATAATAATAATAAATAAATTTAAAAAAATAAAATAAAATAAAATAAAATTAGAATTTATCTAAAATCAGATTGAACAGTACATATATGATCAAGTTCCCCTCCCCCGCCACTTTTCAAATTCTAGAACATTTTGAGGCTAAAAGTATACCAAGGGCAAAATTCCAACCTATTTGCAAATCATAGAAAAACACAGGTGCAACTGGAACAAACTGCTGTCATGCAAAAGGACATTTTCATTTTTGGTAAAACAATTTGCGTTCCTGGTTCGCATTTCAAAGCCTTAGAAAGTCCAGGGCATCATCAATTATACACTTGTCTTTTCTGTATTTCTGTATTGCTGTCTTAACAGAGCTTATGGAAGTGTAAGAAAGGGACTTTGCATTATAAAGTACTTTGTTTTACACACACACACACACACACACACACAGGTGCGCACACACACAGGCACGCGCGCACACACACACCTGCTCAGAATTGGGTGCACCAGCTCAAAGCTGTTGAATACAAGACAATACAAATATACACATTTTATCTTTTATAAGATAAAAGATTTCTTATCAACCTTCCACCACAACAAACAATGGGTATTCCAGGGGCAGATCATAGGGCATCCACTGAGCCTTCCAAAAAACAAAGAAGGACTTATGGTGAAGGAACTTAAACCCGGATAGAAAAATAACCAGGTGTAGCATTGTAGAAAATGAGTGTAAGTGAGAATTGCTATTGCTGCCGTGATTTCAGCAACCTAAATATTTAAGCGTAAATATTTAAATTGAGATGGGAAATATTTATGGTAAAAAAGAAAGCTTTTCTTTTTTATATTTTAAATCCCCAGTAATACCTGGGGATTTGCCAGGTCTTTTTACTGAAAGTCTTGTACAACATCAGTATTTTTACATTTTTATTGAGTATACTATTATCACCTATGGTAATTTGTTTGTTTTTTATCTATCATCTCCAACTTAAAAGCTTTGATGAAAACAGTAACATCACGATACCTCAAGCTCTAATTCCAAATGTTTCATGAAGTGTCCTTTGAAGTGTTTAGCCCACTCTTGTGGTAAACAATATTGTTTCTTTATTACCCACTCACATGATGCACGATTACTAAGTTTTTAAAAAGGCATTATTCATGCACATGTACAGAACATCACTTGTTAAAACTAATGAAAATAAAAACTTTGAAGCCTTTTATTATTCCTTGTGCTTTGAATGCTAAAATACAATAATAATCAATGTTGACCATTAATGGCAAATGCCAATGTGCTAGGCCTTTGACACCCTTTTGATATTGCAGAACTCCTATCTTTAGAGCACTAAAAGTAATCCTGTGTTCTTGTAGTCTTATCCTATTTGGTTTTTAGTTTTTTATTGGGTGTCAAGTGTTAGTATTTAGAAAAACAGATTAAGGTGATGGTAGTTATCAGAAATCTCTTGCTGGCTTTTCTCTCCTTGTAAGAAAGGAAAAATGTACTTAAATGCTACATACAAATATTGACATTTATTTCACATTTTACATAAAATTCATGTTTTTTAAAGCCATGCTGCTTATATTTATGCAAGGATAAACACAAGGGTTCCCTATTTTAGAAGAAGAAAAAATTATGTATTCTGAACTAATGTGAAGAGGGTAGAACTACTTAGAAAATAAGTGCATATTTGGTAAAGTAAAATAACGCCATTCTAAAAAATAAATAATAATGAAGCAAAAGTATTAGTGGGGATTTAAAGTATGAAAAAGACAAGCTTTTTCAAGCATAAATATTTCCCTTCTTAAATTACATATTTACACTTAAATATTTAGGGTGCTGAAATTAACAACAGGAATAGCAATTCTCAACAATTGTCTATTTTTAATTTACACAAGCAAATTTTGGAATAAAAAATTAGTAGGATTCTGAAGTAATTTCTTTTTTCTCAAATTCCTTTTTACCATTTTTGGAAGTAATTTCTTGAAGCACCATTTTTTTTTCCTTACTAAGAATGTCATATCTAAAATAATTCAGCACCACAAAATGTTACATAATCATTCTGATGTTCTCAAAAGGCAACAGAATCATTTTTCATTACAAATAGATGAAGGATAGTGGAATGCATTTTAACTAATATCACATTCAGCAATTCTTCTGTGCCATTATGAAAAGTAAAAACATTGTGGCGGATTAGACTTTCTTGTATCACAATAAAACAGAAGTTATTTGAGAATGCTAAGCAATAAACTCCATTAAGAACTCAATTAATAATAATGAAACCCTATACAAGGAAAATCCCCATCTAGAGTTGTTCCTGAATACTAATGATTTAATGCAAGAAGTTATTGGAAGAGGGAGCCATGCTTGTGCTTTAATTAGTTCCTTAAAGCCTCAGTACTTCATTATGGCCCTGGAGTTTGCTATTCACTAAATACATGTTCACTTACTAAAATCTCAGTCTATTGGAGCAAATTTTATTCATCAGTTAGCAAGAATATGATATATTCCAATACGGTGGTTCCAAACCTTTAGTGTACATCAGAATCACCTAGGACTCTTAAGCCACAGATTCCTGGACCTCGTTCCCAGAGTTTCAGATTCAGTAGGTCTTGCGTAAGGCTGGAAAATTTGCATTTGTAGTAAGTTTGGCAGGTGATGCAGATGGTGTTGGTTCTGGAACTACTTTGAGAACTTCCCTGTTATTTTAATAACTTTCTAGTTTCTTTTCAAAGAAAAGACTGGTAATTTCCCAATATTATCAAATATTATCAAAGTTTCCCAATACTCAAATGGGCTGGGAAAAACCTAAGCTATTAGTCAAAGTGGTCAGTAGTACTCTAGCTGATGAACAGTTTTAAATACTAGTTGTTAGGACTAAACTCCACGTTAGCTTCTGAATTAGAACTTTAAGAGCAGACAACTTTTGTTAAACTTCTGCCAAAAGCTACCTTCTCTCTCGGGTCATATTCTAAGTCTGCTTGACTTACATGAGGCCTGAAATTAATTCTCAGTGGGGTATTTTAATTCAGAATTGAGTAATTTTACCCCAGCCATCTGTCTATACCAGTATTATCCAATAAAAATGGAATGGGTGCTGTAAGTATAATTTTAATTTTCTGGTAGCTATAGCAAAAATGTAAAAATAAACAAATAAAATAAATTATAACAACATATTTTATTTAATCTAATATATCCACAAGAGATAGACTTCTCGATAGACTCCTTCAGAAAGGGAATATTTTAATTATTTAAAATGTATTCCAATTTAGTTTAATTTCCATAAGTGAGGAATTAACTTTGATTAAACTAGCAATAGACAAAAGAAAAAATATTAGTTTGAAAGTAATTCTGGATTAGCTGCCATTGATAAACTAATTGTGTTTACAATAAATTTGTAGGCATTTTCGTTGATCTATTAAATAGTTCTGTGAAATATTTTAATTGTATTGTAACATTGGATTTAACTCTCCATTCACAGAAGTTTATCATCCCTATTTTACAGATGAGGAAAACGACACTTAGAGTATATAATCTCCCCAAGGTAACACAGCTCCTAAATGATTCATTTTTGCCTGGGGAGTAGCCTAAATGCTTTTTACTGTACCGTGAGATAATATAGAATTTTACTTTGTAAAAGTCATTATTCATAGGTTAATGATCTGGCAGTCAAAATTATTGGCACATATTTCATTCTAATGAGAGACTCACCCCTGGAATCTGAGTAACTGCAATGAATAGTTTTTACTTTGGTATATAATTCACAGTACAATATTTAGCATAAAAAAGGAATAGGAACATTTACTGAAACTTGGAGTTGGGCTGGAACTTCACTTCAGATGATTGGTGCCCCCTTTTCTTGTGTTTGAATTTTTTGCTTACAGGACCTGTGGACAATGACACATTCTGTACACTATTCCTGATCATTATGACATGCCTGAGTGTCTCCAATTATCTAAAAAAAAAAAAATCAAGAAATGTACTCCAAAGTATTTTAAAATCAAATTGACTTAATTTCATTTTTGAAAGTAAGAGTATATCTGACACTGTTAGTAAAATTAGAATAATGCTATTTCTATGAATGTGAGAATGGATAGTTGACGAGCAAAACATTAAGTATATCTAAATTCACAAATATGAAATGTTCTAATTCACTGTCTCAAGGAACTATACAGATGTATAAAATCATTCTAAGCATTCTCCCTAAGAACAGAAACAAGACAAGGATGCCCACTTTCACCACTTCTATTCAACATAGTACTGGAAGTCCTAGCCGGAGCAGTCAGGCAACAGAAATTAAGGGCATCCGAATAGGAAGAGAAGTCATCGAACTATCACTGTTTGCTGATGATATACCTAGAAAACCCTACAGACTCCTCCAAAAGACTTCTAGATTTGATAAATGAATTTCAGTAAAGTCTCAGGTTACAAAAGTAATATACACAAATCAGCAGCACTGCTATATACCAACAGTGATCCAACTGAGAATCAAATGAAGAACTTAATCTCTTTTATAATAACTGCAACGAAACAAAACAAAACAAACAAAAAACAACCTAGGAATGTACTTAACCAAAGAGATGAAAGATCTGTACAACTAGAACTACCAAGCACTGCTGAAAGAATTCATAGATGACAAATGGAAACAAATGGAAACACATCCCATGCTCATGGATTGGAAGAATCAGTACTGTGAAAATGGTCATACTGCCCAAAACCATCTACAGAGTCAATGCAATTCCCATCAAAATACAAACATTATTTTTCATAGAATTACAAAAAAGTCTTAAAATTCATTTGGAACCAAAAAAAAAAAAAAAAAAAAAAAGAGCTCAAATAGCCAAAATAATCCTAAGCAAAAAAGAACACATCTGGAAACACCACATTACTGGACTTTGAGTTATACTACGAGGCCATACTTACCAAAATAACATCTTACTGATATAGACACATAAACCAATGGAACAGAATAGAGAACCCAGAAATAAAGCCAAACCCTTATAAGCAACTTATCTTTGACAAACATAAATTGGGGAAAGGACATCTTATTTAATAAATGGCGCTGGGATAACTGGCTAGCTACATGAAAAATAATGAAACTGGATCCCTATCTCTCACCCTATACAAAAATCAACTCAAGGTTGATGAAAGACTTAAATCTAAGACTTGAAACTATAAAATTCTAGAGGACAGCCTTGGAAATACTCTCCTGGACACTGACCTAGGCAAAGAAATCATGACTAAAGCCCCCAAAGCAAATGCACCAAAAATAAAAATAAATAAATGGCACCTAATTAAACTAAAAACTTCCTGCACAGCAAAAGAAATAATGATCAGAGTAAGCAGACAACTCAAGAATGGGAGAAAATGTTTTCAAACTATGCATCTGACAATGGACCAGTATCCAGAATCTACAAGCAACTCAAAAAAATCAGCAAGAAAAAAAATAATCCCATCAAAAGTAAGCAAAGGACACGAATAGACATTTCTCAAAAGAAGACATACAGACGGCCAACAAACATATGAAAAAATGCTCAATATCACTTATCTTCAGGGAAATGCAAATTAAAACCACGTTGAGATATCACCTTTCTCCTACAAGAATGGCCATTATTAAAAAGTCAAAAAACAATAGATGTTGGGGTAGAGATGGTAAAAGGAGAATGCTTATACATTGCTGGTGGGAATGTAAATTAGGATAACCTCTATGGAAAACAGTATGGAGATTCCTCAAAGATCTAAAAGTAGATTTACCATTCAATCCAGCAAGTCCACTACTGGATATCTATCCAAATGAAAATAAGAAATTATAAGAAAAAGACATATACATGTATGTTTATTGCAGCACAACTCAGAATTGCAAAGATGAGGAACCAACTTCAGTGCCCATCAGTCAAAGAGTGGAAAAAGAATATGTGGTATGTATACAGCACAGAATATTACTCAGACATAAAAAAGGAACGAAATAATGTCTTTTACGGCAACTTGGATAGAGTTGGAGGCCATTATTCTAAGTGAAGTAACTCAGGAATAGAAAACCAAATACCGTATGTTCTTACTTGAGAATTAAGTTATGAGTACACAAAGACATACAGAGTGATATAATGGACTTTGGAGACTCAGAAGGGGGCATGGTGGGAGGGAGATGTGGGGTAAAACCTATATATTGGATACAATATACACTATTTGGGTAATAGGTGCACTAAAATCTCAGATTCACCACTGTATAATTCATCCATGTAACTGAAAACCACTTGTACCTCAAAAGCTATTGAAATGTTAAAAATTAAAAGATAAAATAAATTTTAAGCTTAGCTTAGCTAACTCAATTTTAGGAATAACAGCTTTTCTCTCCATACATCACCTTCAAAGAGGAGCTTTTGGATGAAGATAATATCATGCTATTTATAAATTACAATTTATTGAGTTTTTACTATGTTCTCCGTTCTGTGATGCCAGAAAATAGTAAATAGCTTTGAATGATAACTAACACACACTATTACTATAATTCATAGCTTTCCTTATCTCCATAATTTCTGGGTAGAGAGCAGGCAGTTACCAATAGCTGTCATTACAGTTAAAAAAACAGAAAATGATTTGGCCTTCTAGCCCTCAAATTCTGCTACTCAGTGTTACAATTTACATTGTGCATTAGGGTATTCTCTTAAATTCAGCAATGGAAGAAATATTAGTAGTCTCAGACAATAAAAGTTGTCCTAATCTGGCAATGATATCTCAATATTCCATTAGGCATTCACACCACTAGCAATATTAGAAATTTAAATGGAATTTGTGGTTTCAGTAAATCTGAAGTTGTGGAAGTAAGGAGTAGTGAATTTTGTTTTTGTTTTTGTTTCTTTATTAGGTCAAACAGGGAATTCTTTTTTTAAAAAAGATAATTTGTAACTAGATTAACTCAAAGTATAACAGAAACTAGCTGGTTTGACCATTATATAGATTAGTACATAATCTATGCATTTAAACAGTTATGTTGGAAATCATTAAAATAAGAAACTATAGCAGTAGAAATATAAACTATGGTATACAAATATAAAGTAGAGTAATAAAAATACTACTGAAATAGAAAATAAGAAATTATAATATCGAAATCCTATCGATGACCACTAGAAACTCTTTTGCAAAAAACAAAAACAAACAAACAAAAACAAGGCTCAGTGTGGTGGCTCAAGCCTGTAATCCCAGCACTTTGGGAGGCCAAGGCAGGTGGATCACTTGAGATCAGGAGTTCAAGACCAGCCTGGCCAGCATGGTGAAAACTCGTCTCCACTAAAAATACAAAAAAAAAAAAAATTAGCCAGGTGTGGTGCTATGCACCTGTAGTCCCAGCTACCTGAGAGGCTGAGGCATGAGAATCACTGGAATTCGGCGGGAGGAGTTTGCAATGAGCTGATGTGTTGCCACTGCACTCCAGCCTAGGCAATAGAGCAAGACTCTGTCTCAAAAAACAAAAAACAACCTGACAAAACAAAACTCTAAAAATATTTACCTCTGAGGGTTAATTTTAATAGGAAGTAGAGATTCTGATACAAGTTTGTGGCTTTTTGTATTTGAAAAACAGTCTAATATCCCTCTGCATGCTGAAAAAGAATGACGTGAAGTGGAAAAGTGATTTTTTCAATAGTTTATTAACCATGAGCCTTGAAACTACATACTGTTTATAATCTTTTCATCCATTTATCTGTTCTTTTTTTTCTGCAAATATCCTTTAATGCCTGGTACAGGGATTGGTTCCAGAGCCCCTATGGATATCAAAATCCAGGGATGCTCAAGTCTGATATATAAAATGGCATGATATTTGCATATAACCTACACACATCTCCTGTATACTTTAAATATCCCTAAATTACTTATGAAACCTAATGCAATGTAATGCTATGTAAATAGTTGTTACACTGTATTTTTCAATTTGCATTAATTTTTATTTTTTTTAAACATATCTTTGATCCATAGTTAGTTGACTCTGTGGAGGCAGAACCTGGGGATAGGAAGGCCAACCGTTCCATAAATGCCAGACACTGCACAAGGCTCTGGATCTATGGTGAGACTCTTTACTCCGTAAAATTTTTAGTATGGAGGAAATTCACCAGGAGTTGTCACAAACGAGTTCATCTCTGCGGAGGAGAACTGAGCTTCAAAGGGACAGAAGAAAGAGTTACTTTTGACTATATACTATATAATCTGTTCAAGTTTTGTTTTACTAAATTTGTATTAACTTTTAAGTGATTTATTAATTTTTAAATTTAGAAACTGTCAATCCACATGTTAAGACTAGGTAAAGAAGAAATTCAACAATGGAGTACAAACTTTAAGGGAGTTTAAAAATATGAATCTGCCTCTTCCTCCTAGAATAATATCCAAGCTTTATTGATATGTAACCTAAACTCACTGAAGGTAAAGCTTTATTCAGTACTTTTGATTCCCGTAATAACTATCATTGTGCATTTTAGTAAAAAAAAAAAGTCAGACTTGAAATATGAGAAATACATTTTGCTAGAAATATATTTTGGGGAGAACAAGACCATTGGATCTTGTAAGAATTAAAGTTTTATAAAAATATCTTTATTTTAGGACAAAGATAACACAAGTATAACTTTTTAATTTCACATAAACATTTCTAGGTATTCTAAAGGTAGTAAATATATAAGCAAAAGATAATTTTCAAATTTCCCATATTACTGATAGGAGCAGAAGTACTCTGACACTAGAATAAGATTAACTCATTTATTTGACTTGTAAAAGTTTTTATAATTTTGGTTGCTATCGATTTAAAGATTACAGAATTCTTTTGTAATCATATGTTCTCACGTATTCTTAATATAATATACATTTCTGATCAAATAACATCTATAATGATACTCATTTTGTAATCAAATAAATTGAAACCAATAGAAGTTATACTTTACACACACAAAGAAAGTTTATTGCACTGGGGATACACTTCTGAAGTGGAGAGAAAAGTGAAGAAGTGAATGAAGATAAGGACTGGGTGTCAGCAGAAATTCTGTCAGGAATTTGGCATCATATCATAGGATACATGCAACACACATAATAGAAACCAAATGAAATAGGAAAGAGAAATGTTTTATACTGCATTTGGTTTGAATAGAGGTCATCTAATATTAATAGGAAAGTTATGTTTATATTTATATTTGCATTTCTCACCTATCTTTAGCCTTTAGATCTGCTCTTGGTCCCCATTACCTCATGCCATCTAACTGATGTTAGATAATTTATGCCAGAAAGTACCCCTCTTGGGAGACTTGGTGAGTAAAAAACTATTTTTTAAAATTTAAAATGCTTAACAGACATGATTTTATGTGTGTCACTTTCTTTTTAATCTGCATATATCACAGTGCAGAATGTTAAAAATGAATTTAAATTTAGTTCTAAAATCTGATGCAATATGTGCCTCTAAAACTTAGTGTCCTAGTTAATCTTAAAATACAAAACCTTCTTTTCATAAATTAAATAAAAAAGCATATCACATTATAATTGGTCAAAAAACTCATTATGGTAAAAACACACTCCCCCCAAAAGAGAGAAGTTAGCACAAAATATTTCCCTTTTTATTTCAGAAATTTTTCTATTTTTAAATAACACATTTTAAATCAATTCAATTTGACATAATGAGCCTTCAGATTTGGTGGCAGCAAATCTTATGATGAATGGCTCTGCTACAAAGTAAATAAAATATAGATGCTGATCTTATGTCCTTTTGCCCTCTAGAACATTAGAGTCATGAATACTACAAAGTAAGACAGGAATCTGAAGGCATGTATATGTTTCCATTTATTCTTCATTAGATTTTATTTAAACATAAATTTTTTAAAAATCTGTCTAGCAAGTAATTGGAATAATCAGAAAAGTGTAATAAAGAGGACTGGAGAAAGGATTGTATTTGAAAATATTATAAACAAATAGAAAGAAGCTAAACAACGTTATGAAAAGGTTAAATGCCAGGGACAGTATATTTAACACCAAACATTCATTAGGTGTCGTGTTTGCCAAAGGTTTCCATGAGCCATCTAGTTTCCTCCTTCTGGCAATTTTTTGAGACAAGTTTTAGGGTTTCTATTTTACAACTAAGGATCTTACCCAACATCACATTACTCAAAAATATTAAAGCGAGGATTTCTATCTAGGCCTCGGAAACTAAGTTATTTTTGTTTCATCACATAAATCCGGCAGTTTGAAAAATAGGAAACATAGGGCTATTTTCAATGAGTTTATAAACTAGATAGAAAAGATACAATTTACTATTATAAAACCATTTCAAAATCGGCAGAGGATTAGAGGTCATCTTGCATAGCACAATTGTCCTTTGAATGAATGGGGGATTTTTAAGAGCTAAAGTTGGCAGAGAAGTCTTTATGATTAGAAGAGACTTGAACTAGAAAAATATGACTGAAAACTCAGAAACTAGCACTGCATGCTTACAGGGCAGGCATAGACTCTTCTGGACAAAGTAGATGGGATGAGGTATAAAGAGATAAAAAAATTAGATAAGCTGATCCTCTTCAAACCATGGGCTCATGACAGGAATTCAATATAGGGGCTCATGTACTTTACCTTTTCAAAGAAATATAATAGAATAAATCATAGTGTAAAGATTGTTTTAGAAAACTTGTTTCAATTATGTGAGTGTACAGCACACTGTGTATGTGTGTGTGAGCACATGTGCACACACACTAAATTGAAATATAAAATATATTTTATCTGGTCACCGTTTCAAAAGTTTGATAAATATCAAGATGCAGACTAGAGGTAATGTATGGAATATCTGGAAACTTAGCACCTCAGCAGAGAATTTAGACAGGAAGCAGAAAGAAAAGAGAGGCCCCTAAATATTTGAGGAAAAGTGGCACAATGAAAACATGGCCAAAGTGAGATATTAGACTGGTAGTTAAATATTAATACAAGATAACTGAGGGATGCAGAGACTGGCACCTGCAGGGACAACCAGGAGGCTGGCGCAGTAATCTAGTGAGTGATGGGGATATAGATCAAGGGTTGTGGATAGAAAGAAAGCAAAAGTAGACACTGGCTTTTCAGAGCACAAACTCACAGGATGATAATTACCTAGGTAAAGGAGGAAGGCAAGGAATAAATTAGAAAGGACATGAATCCCCTGATCCTATATGCCAAGAGGAATGGGACTTTTTGGGACCAGTTTAAGGTAAGGATTATTCTGAGGAGAAGACAAACGTGGTTTTAGCCAAGTTAATCTTGCAGTGAAGCTGAAATAACCTTTAGACATTAGGATATAAAGTACCTCACTATGAGCAAAGAAACGTTTCTACAGGTAAGGTTTGGGAAGTCAAACTACAGATGAGAAATCAATAATAATAAAAGAATTAAGATTCAAAGACAGTAGGAAGTGAGAATCAAAAAAGCAATTGGAGGAAAAGGACATTGTAATATCAAGAAGGCTAAGAAGGGAGAGTTGACCAGAGTGTGTTTGAGGAAGGACTAGATGACGTTGGAGTAACTGGTGACCTTTCAAAGTGCAGTTTCACTGGGATGGCTAGAACTCAAACATTCCTGGAACTTGAGGATGAAGAATGGCGAACAAATGCAAGAAGATGAAAAAAGTTAAGAACTTTTACATGGAAAGGAGGGGACAGCAATCAGAGTAACCATCAGGAAGATGATAAACCTCTCTATTCTCCCTATGAAATTTAGAAAATATATTTGCATGTTCAAAGTCGGATAGAACAAAGACTATGGAGACAGGGGATTGGAAATGTTGAAGGTGAGAGGCTAAGTCAGAAAATGTGAGTGTCTAGTTAACATTAGATTACTTCTCTCCAGAACCCAAGCAGGCCCAGGAATGGTCGACTCACTTTAACCTTCAGTTCAAAGAAAAGTGAGACAATCATGGATAAAAAGGAATGCCAAGTGTGTACTCTTCTGCCTGCCAGAATCAGACACATTGCTCAATCAGGTACACTCCTCTATATTTGTGTACACAATGGTGGTGTCAGTGAAAACTAGGGAAGAAAACTTTATTAGAGGAGCTGTAAAATATCAGACTGCGATCTGGGGTGATTGGTGAGGCTCATTAAAACTTGGTGAAACTTTTAAAACCTTTGGGTTAGCACTTTACCTTCATCATTCATTCTCTCCCAATTATTGATGGGGAAAGCTATAAAACCACTGAGGGTTTTATTGATTTTTTATCCACTATCAAGCACTGTTCACACAGCTTTACAAATTTAACAATTCACTCAAATTTCTACTAAGTCTGTCATTAGGAAAACTTCCTTTTAATATTTGTATTCTCTTTTACATTTTTACACACTGAATATCACAGAAATATTTAATAAACCATGCCCTAGCTTTATTTAGGATTAGAAGAAATGAGTTCCAGTGAACTGTATTGTCAGTTACATTGTCACTTACTTTCAAGACGACTAACTTCTAAACTTCATTTAGTAAGAAACCTCTCAGTGAACATGATACAATAGTTGATAAAAACGCCAAAGCTTATTTCTTTGAGTAGCTGATATTGAGACAAACAAACTCAGGTCCACTATAGTAATATGTCTACAGTAAAAAAAAATTGTGAATCATTCCATTAATACATTCTGATTTTTAATAAAGAATTTGAAATGCAGAAACCTGGAAATTGGACAATGTGGATCCTGGTTCTGATGGCAAGCGACCTTGGGCAATTGCTTGGCCTTGGTTTCAACATTTATAAAATAAAGACTGTTGAAAGAAAAGAGAAAGGGGAGGAAGTAGGCGGAAGAAAAGGGAGGAAAAGTTCAGAGATACAAGCAGGTTTGCAGGAAAGTTGGTCAGGTGGTATTTAGGAGGCAGCTACTCTGGGCCAGAAACCATTGGCACACTTCCTAGAAAACATAATAGATGACTCTAATTCCTTATCATCTTAAAATTTTGTGATTCTGCAGCATTTCATCTTTAGATAATATTGTTTTCAATTGACTCAAGAATGGAAATGCCATTATTATCATCATCTTGTTTTCCATGAGACTTAATCTAGTTACTTCATCAAAGAGACAAGGTGTGGAAGGCAAAATAGGCCTCAAGTCTTTGCTTCTACTTCTGGAAAAGTAAATCTGCCATTTGGAACAAAGACTTATTATCTACAGAGTGGGAGCTCTTTCATTTGTGTAACTGTCAATATATGGCTCTCACACAATAAGATGTAATGAATTCCTGCGCTTCTGCCTTTGTTAAAGAGACTATTAGAGTGTCCTGCTATCAATTATTCATCACTCTTGCCTCAGCTCCAAATAGAACAGTAAACAGATCCAAAGAATAAATATTCTTCACACCGAAGAATTCATCCTTCTATGATCATGGTGTCTAGCTTCAGATAACCCTCTTGAACTTATGCTTGTCAGAGATTTCATTGGCATGCTCTCTTTTGGAAGGAGTGAGCGGCAGTATTTTGTTGTTGTTGTTGCTACTGCTTTTTAAATGTTCTTCTATTATTCCTTCCAAGCCTTCTACTAAGTCTGTCATTAGGAAAACTTGAAGCAGTTTTCCTATCTACTCACTCTCCACTCTAAGACCACGTACTTGTTTTCCTTACACCTCAGGGTTTTGTTTTCCTACATTTGAATTCCTCCTCCTTTTTTTCTGCCTCTGCATTTGTCTGTTACTTTGCTTCCCCCAATAACTCAGTAGCAAATATGAACTTTGTCTCTTTACTCCAAAAGTCATATTTTTTCATAGAATCAGTAACCCCTTCAAATATTTCAAATTTAAAGATCGCACATCTTAATCTAATGTTCAGTATAATTAAAGGAGAAGATACATTTTATCCCTCAACTTATTCTAAACATTCTTGTTCAGTTTATAATAGGAGGAAAAGAATTATTAAAATTTAGCTTTCTATTGAAACTAGGGAAGCTTTAACGACTACAAATAGATATAAGTAATCAGAGTAATATTAAAAAATGAGACATGTTTTTCCAAAAAAAACATAAATATGTGTTCAATAAGCTACAATGACTTATCACATAACACAAGAATTAGGACGCAGTTCAAGCACTCCTTATGAGTAAACATTCTGTCATCATAAAAATCTTGTGAAGTAATGCAATTGTTTGTGCAGTAGACTTTAGGTGTGATTTTGAATTGATTTTGAAGCTATTAAACACAAAGAGTAAAAGAAAGTGAGAAACAATAAAACATGGTTCAGGAAGCCCTGATGGGTTATGCAGACTGGAAAGCAAGGGGCAGACAGACACTGAGGAAGACACTTTATGCCAGTCTCAAAAGTCAATAAAATGTTAATTTTGCATCTCAGATATGCTTGTCTCAGCTCTAGCAGCCACAAATCAACTTTTCTCTTAAAACATATGTATAAATACAACCAGTACCATCTCTTGGGCATAGCCATATTAATCCTAACCATACACTTAAACATGCTTTCTTTCAGTCTTCCAACAAAGTTCTGACCTCTAAATTTCAGGATTATGGTGAAGAAGAGACCCATCTGACCACATACGTAGCACACATGAATCTTTTGGATTACATAATTAGATTTCCTCACAACCTTATCCTCCAGTTTAAAAAAATTTACTTAGAAATCTGCCTTACGGCAGGGTGTGGTGGCTCACACCTATAATCCCAGTACTTTGGGAGGCCAAGGTGGGCAGATCACCTGAGGTTGGGAGTTCAAGACCAGCCTGACCAACATGGAGAAACCTGTCTCTACTAAAAATACAAAATTAGCCAGTCATGGTGGCGCATGCCTATAATCCCAGCTACTCTGGAGGCTGAGGCAGAAGAATCGCTTGAACCCAGGAGGCAGAGGTTGAGGTGAGCCGAGATCGCGCCATTGCACTCCATGCACTCCAGCCTGGGCAACAAGAGCGAAACTCCATCTCAAAAAAAAAAAAAAAAAAAAAAAAGAAAGAAAGAAAGAAAGAAATCTGCCTTATATTCCTATCATTTCAGTTTCCTTTCTTCACTGATTATGTGTTTTGTTTTAGTTGAACTCTGAATCTGCATCAAAGAAAAATTGACTTTCATTAAAATGGTCATTTCTGCCCTTTCCCATAATAGAATCTGGAAAAGCACAAACAGAAATCAATAGAAAGTACCCTACCCTGAAGGGCTCAGAGACTATTGAAGATCTATTTGCCACTTAAGAATAAAAATAATGCCCCTAAACAAAACTTGATACATCACTTCCTAACATAGGAAAGGATTAAATGCAATTAGTTTAGATATAGTTTTAAGTGGATGAAATACTGGATTAAAAATTATGATTCACCACTGTTATAAGAAATAAGTGTGGACAGTAAATATGCCAGTGTGTAACAATAGATTTCGTTTGTTTGAGATATTGCTAAAATCTGAAAGGAAAACTGGGAAAAATAAACTAAACCAATGGCTGATCAGTATGAGTAGCCCTGATTTCCTAAATCATGAAAATAAATTCTGGCTAATATATCGGGATATTTCTAGTATCTTTCAAGGTTGAAAAATTTTTTTAAAAATACAAAAATGAATTGTAGACTGCTATAATGAAAATTCAACTGATAGACTATTAAATACAAGCCAATTTTCCTATACATAAAAGTAAAAGCCCAGAATTTCAAGAATGTATTTTCCTTTATACACATTTGTTTGTCTTACTAGGTCTGGGTAATAATGATGTGGTTATAGAAAAAATAATCTGGCCCTGAAAGTAAACAGTGACCTTATGGAGTAAAAGTTTACAGACAGTGAAATGCAAATTTATACAATGTGTTGGATTTGAACCAATGCATAGACTCAAGTAATCAATACCCAGTGAAGATGTAGAATATGCCTTCACTCCCCAAAATTATTGTGTGTTCTCTTCTAGTCAATCCTTAACCCCCTGTCCTAGAGACAACTACTCTTTTGATGTAGATAACCATAGTTTAGTTTTGCCTAATCTTGAGCTTTATGTAATTAGAGATATGCAATGCACATTCTTTTGCTTCTGTCATTTTTTGCTCAACATGTTTTTGGAAATCATGCATTTTTTATATCAATAGTTTATTTTTGTTTATTATTGATTGGTGTACCATTGTCTGGCTACACCACAACTTAATTTATCTATTAACATGCCGATGACAGACTTTTAGATTGTTTCCAGATTTAGGCTATTACAAATGAAAACCACTATAAATATTTCATATAAATCATTCGTGGACATATATTTTCATTTTTCTTAGATACAGACCTAGAAGAGAAATCGCTGGATCATATAGATGTATATTTACCTTTACAATGAAACAGTAAACAGTGTTTCAAATGTTTATGTCATTTTTTAATCTCACTGGCAATACATGAGTCTCAGTTGCTCCACATCTTCACCGACATTTGGTGTTCTCAGTCTTTTTAATTTTACCTATTCTAGTGGGTGTTAATAGCATCTAAATTTTAAATTACACTTCCATTTTCATGTGCTTATTGCCCATTGTGTATCTTTCCTTGGTGGAGTATCTACATAAGCCTCTTACACCTGTTTTTATTTGGGTTGTCTTTTCATTACTGATCGTAGACACACACATATATGTATATATATAGAGATATGGTCATATTTGATATATAAGCATATACCTGTAGAAAACAATTTCTTTGTCAAATAAATGTATTAAATATTATCTGTCTGTATCAGTTTTTATTTTCTTAATGGAAACTGTTAA